>NC_071261.1:32500791-32673291 GCF_023375685.1 Ictalurus furcatus
CGCCCTCACGCCTCTTTCACACTTTGTTAAGGTCCCATCCAAGTACACAGTCAAATGTCTGTATAGATGTTCGAGATAGTTCAGTAAGGGCAATGGGATGCCACTGGCCTTCGCCGCATCAATGATGGCCTCATGAGCGACCGTATCGAAGGCCTTTGTCAGATCTAAAAAGGCCATAGCAACTGTCTGTGTCTTGTTGTGCGCCCTCCTCAGGATAGCATGAAGCAGGGAGCTTGCCTCCAGGCATCCGTCCTTCTGTAAGAAGGCATATTGCAAAGAAGAGAATGTTACATTCGAGCAAATCCTGCGAGCTAAAATCCTATGGAAGGTTCTTGTGATAACAGAGGTAATTGATATCGGTCTGAATTCCCTGGGCGTCACCGGGTTTCCTGTTTTCGGAAGGAACACCACTCGGGCTGTGGTCAGGATCTCAGGGAGCTCCTCAAGTGCTAGAATCAGGTTAAGGTACCCAGCCAACGTGGGCTGGTGCCATTGAAGCAAATCCTTTACCTCAACTTTGTCCAGCCCCACCGCTGTGGCACCCATCCCCCGCAGTGCCTCAGTTACTCACTTTCGGAGATCGGTGTTAGTATCTCCCACACCTGCTCTTCCTGATCCACTGCTCGACATCTAAGCTCATTCGGCATCATTGTAGACTTTCTACTAAAAATCTCTTTCCAGTACTCCTCCCGACCTTCACAGTGAAAATCCTTCTTTCTATGGGCCTCTCTCCAGCGTCCATCGAGCACTGTAGCCACAGCGTCCCTCTTCCTCAGCTTGTAAAGCCACTGGATGTTAGCATAGTCAGCCCTCCTAATAAGTCTCCTAGATGTTAAACTTTTGACTTCTGTCCTCCTGATCGGTCTGGAAATCCACTTCGAAGGAAAGTTCCTTTCTGCGTGGGCGTTCATGGAAGAGATTACTTCTTCTCTGCTTAAGTGACCTTGCATAAGGCCCTCCGCAATGTCATTGAGGCAGTCAGCCTCCAGCCGAGTGTCTCTGATCTGATCAACTGCTTTCTCCAGCAGCCTTCTCCTCCAATCATCAGAGGTTATAATCAAAGTCTCTTCCACTACTGCAGCCTGGATTAACTCAGTGGGGGTAGCACTTTGTGTTCGTTTTTCTCCTCCTTCTCTTCTCCTCTGCCGTGAGCTGGTCTCCCTCTCTCTCGCTACTTGTCTGGAGTCCCTTGTCATGTGTTCTCCAGCCTCTCTGCAGTCAGCTTCCCCGGGTGGACACGGTGGTAGCCACTCCAGCACCTTTAGCCTCTTCCTAATGGATTCCACTGTGCGGTTTCCCACTAACGTTCTTCCCAGTAGAGTGGCATGGTCTTTTTTCCCGTGCTTCCACAAGAGGTCCACCTGGCGCCGAAGCTCTTTGTCTTCCACCCTACTCCATACTCTTCTTCCAGATGACGTCTTACTTGGAGACGTTGAAACGGGAGGAATCGGTGCAGGTAGGACTTTAGATTGCTTCTTCTTTTCTGTAATGCCCATCCCTTCCCTCTTCTGGGCCGGGCACCAGCCAAGCAGCTTCAGGCGCTTTTTCAAAGCCTCCGTGGATCTCATGGGGAAATACTGCCGCAACTGCTCCAGGTGCTGCTTCTTCATCATTCCTTCTTGCCAGACGTTATTGGCATGCCTTCGCAGGGCGCTGTCTTCATCAGCTGACCAGACCAGCTTCCTCGTAGGCATTGACACTAGCCTCTCAGCATTCCACTCCTCCGGATGTCTGTGGTGCCTATGCTTCGCCACGCTCTGCGAGGATGGGAATCTGATGCCACATTCGGGACAGTCATGTATCTTCAGATAAGCGCTCTGACTGTCAGGACTCGTCACTTTCGCCCCTTTGTTTGCATTGCCTCTGCCTTCTACCTGGACTCCAGAGGGGCCAGGTTTCTTTCTACTTTTATTTTCTGTAACCAGCAGATTAACCCCAAGCCAGAAGGTTAGCCTGACCGGGGGTTGGCCTGGAACTTAGCTCAGGTGGCTCAACATGAGCCACCGTCTCCAGCGGTCGCTACGAGGAGGAGCCCAGGCCTGTGAATATGGCTCACACCATACCCATCCCCGCTCTTTTTAGCATCTTCAAAGTAGACGCTCTTTTCGCCTAGAATTTCCAGAAATGTATTCTTGGCGTTTTCTTGACCGATTTCTTGAGGAATTTCCCTGAGATGATTTTTAAACAGTATTAAAGGAGTTCCCACCTATGCTGGACTCTTACTGGCTGCTTTTCGGAAATATTTCATTCCGAGTCATGCGTTTAAAAAAAGATTTTATTTGTAAATAAAATGTTAGTTTTCTAATGAAAGAAATGAATATATTGGCACGATTATATTTTTGTATACGACACCGATTTCATACGTTTAATCACACACCTTCAGGTCAAAAGGTTTTTAAGGTCATGAGAAACATTTCAGTCGCGTGTCCACAAACTTTTGACCGGTAGTGTACATATATATATATATATATATATATATATATGAGAGAGAGAGAGAGAGAGAGAGAGAGAGAGAGAGAGAGAGAGATAAAGTAAGGCTGCCTTGTGTCTCAGGGAGTTTTTCCTCGTCACCATAACCTCTGTGTTGCTCATTACAAATACATTTATACATTTAAAATGTATATGTGGATTATATATATATTTCTGTAAAGCTGGTTTGTGGTAGTGTCCAGTGTTAAAAGCGTTATATGGCGGATGTGGCTCAGGTGGTAGAGCGGCTTGTCCACTAATTGCAGGGTTGGAGGTTTCCTTGGGCAAGACACTGAACCCCAAGTTGCTCCCGAAGGCAAGCTAGTGCCTTGGGGTGTGTGTGTGTGTGTGTGTGAGTGAATAGTTGAATATATACATTATATATTCAGGTGTGTGAGAAACAGTGTAAAGCACTACGGCTACAAAAGTAGCCGAGAATTATGAGAATCTATAAAAGTGTTAATAATAAATAACAGATAGAGGCTTTAAAGTAACGGATTATTTCTCACGGGCAGAAGGACAGAATAAACTCCTCACCTGCGTGCACGGGGAAGAAGGGAGCGAGATGAAACCTGCATTTAAGCTAAATAAAGGTTTGAAGATCGCACAACGGGAAGCCTGACCTTTTCCCAACGAGCCAAGGCTCAGGAAAACCTGGGTGAAGGAGTGTGTGCACTTTAGACGTCCGGGTGTTCATCAATAATGCATAGAACTCGGCTTTTAATTAGACTCGAGCCAGTGTTTAGAGTCAGGAAGTGAACTTTAAAAGTGGCACTTGGTGAGAATGAGGCTATAAACAGCACTGGTATTTTAACACCAGGGAATGTGTGTGTGTGTGTGTGTGTTTGTGTGTGTGTGTACAGAGTGGGAACGAGGGTGTTTATAACAATTACCTAGACTGTGTATGTTTAATGAGGAACACTCCTGGATACACACACACACACACACACACACACACACACACACACACACACACACACACCTTTCTCATATTGAAGCTGATGTTTTATATCCAGCCTCCGTCACCACTCAGTTAAGAACATACAGTGAGGGAAAAAAGTATTTGATCCCCTGCTGATTTTGTAAGTTTGCCCACTGACAAAGAAATGATCAGTCTATAATTTTAATGGTAGGTTTATTTGAACAGTGAGAGACAGAATAACAACAAGAAAATCCAGAAAAACACATGTCAAAAATGTTATAAATTGATTTGCATTTTAATGGGGGAAATAAGTATTTGACCCCCTCTCAATCAGAAAGATTTCTGGCTCCCAGGTGTCTTTTATACAGGTAAGGAGCTGAGATTAGGAGCACACTCTTAAAGGGAGTGCTCCTAATCTCAGCTTCTTACCTGTATAAAAGACACCTGTCCACAGAAGCAATCAATCAATCAGATTCCAAACTCTCCACCATGGCCAAGACCAAAGAGCTCTCCAAGGATGTCAGGGACAAGATTGTAGACCTACACAAGTCTGGAATGGGCTACAAGACCATTGCCAAGCAGCTTGGTGAGAAGGTGACAACAGTTGGTGCGATTATTCGCAAATGGAAGAAACACAAAAGAATTGTCAAGCTCCCTCGGCCTGGGGCTCCATGCAAGATCTCACCTCGTGGAGTTGCAGTGATCATGAGAACAGTTAGGAATCAGCCCAGAACTACACGGGAGGATCTTGTCAATGATCTCAAGGCAGCTGGGACCATAGTCACCAAGAAAACAATTGGTAACACACTACGCCGTGAAGGACTGAAATCCTGCAGCGCGCACAAGGTCCGCTGCTCAAGAAAGCACATATACATGACCATCTGAAGTTTGCCAGTGAACATCTGAATGATTCAGAGGACAACTGGGTGAAAGTGTTGTGGTCAGATGAGACCAAAATGGAGCTCTTTGGCATCAACTCAACTCGCCGTATTTGGAGGAGGAGGAATGCTGCCTATGACCCCAAGAACACCATCCCCACCGTCAAACATGGAGGTGGAAACATTATGCTTTGGGGGTGTTTTTCTGCTAAGGGGACAGGACAACTTCACCGCATCAAAGGGACGATGGACGGGGCCATGTACCGTCAAATCTTGGGTGAGAACCTCCTTCCCTCAGCCAGGGCATTGAAAATGGGTCGTGGATGGGTATTCCAGCATGATGATGACCCAAAACACACGGCCAAGGCAACAAAGGAGTGGCTCAAGAAGAAGCACATTAAGGTCCTGGAGTGGCCTAGCCAGTCTCCAGACCTTAATCCCATAGAAAATCTGTGGAGGGAGCTGAAGGTTCGAGTTGCCAAACGTCAGCCTCGAAACCTTAATGACTTGGAGAAGATCTGCAAAGAGGAGTGGGACAAAATCCCTCCTGAGATGTGTGCAAACCTGGTGGCCAACTACAAGAAACGTCTGACCTCTGTGATTGCCAACAAGGGTTTTGCCACCAAGTACTGTCATGTTTTGCAGAGGGGTCAAATACTTATTTCCCTCATTAAAATGCAGATCAATTTATAACATTTTTGACATGCGTTTTTCTGGATTTTTTTGTTGTTATTCTGTCTCTCACTGTTCAAATAAACCTACCATTAAAATTATAGACTGATCATTTCTTTGTCAGTGGGCAAACGTACAAAATCAGCAGGGGATCAAATACTTTTTTCCCTCACTGTATAGTTGCCAGTGTAAGAGATTATATCTCAGATAAAAAAACATATACCCCATGTTGTAAGGTTCTCCCCCCAGAGGGACAAACCCAGAACCCTTTACAGTGCTAGAGCACTAAGAGTGTAGATAAATATACAGCACTAGAATAGAGTAAATCATGTAGAATGTCTTTATACACTGTGGATAAACAAACGGATGAAGGAATGTATTTATTAGGAAAATATACTGTATTAAGCACGATTTAATTAAATGTGAATAATTAAATGCATCACAGATAATATAGTGATATATTAGTCACTTTATTTGTACCGATTAAGTTATAAAAACGTTTTTTTTTTTTTTTTTCATGGATATTAATGTTTATTCGTGAAAAATATATATTGCTAACCCTTTCATGAATAGTGTCTACACTCATGGGCAGTTAATTGAATACTCTTGTTTTATATTTCAGGAAAATATAAGATGCAAATCACATCCAAATGAACGTAAAATGTATACATTCTATTTATTTATTTATTTATTTATTGTTACATCTTTGCATCATGTAACAGTCTTAAACTGTAAAACTTTGTATTTATATATATTAGACCTGAATGGTAAAAATGTTGGACATAGGAAAATGTATTTATTTATTTTTGCTATTGTTGTTGTTGTTGTTGTTGTTATCCATTTCCGTTTTAACATCTGATATTTAGACAGAATCTAAATTCATATAATCATACCATTTTAAGTTAAAATTTTTTTAGAACGAATCTGGATATGCATATAAATAATTTATGCTGAAGAAATAAAGTTAGGTGTTATATCATTTATTTAGAAAAAAAATAAGATATTCCCAAATTGCACTAATTATTATCAAATGGGGAAAAAAAGACAGAGAACAAAAACAACAACAACAACAACAACAAAAAGGTTCTGTATCCTATTTCCTGAAAAGGACTCTTAAATCTCAGCTTTAGCAAACTGGAACACAGAACTAGCTGCTAGTTATTAGTGTAAATTATACCATTATTTTGGATTATATACCGTAAAGGCCAGGTGTACGTAGTGTCCAATAGGAAACTGCACCTTACGGAATAACAGCTTCTACACCCTGTGGACTGTAGCAGAAATGCCAGCAATGATGCTAAAATGATGATTTATCATCAGTCTAAACAGAAGAAAGTGTTTTATTATTATTTTTTGTTTGTTTATTTCCTCTGAAAGATAAAGTTACAGTTAAAGAAGTAACCCTTACTATAGAGTATATAAAAGGGTGTGTGTGATAGATCTGACCTGCAGGTGGAGCCAAAACACAAGAAATAATACCTTGAACAATAATACCTGAAATCATACCAGTTGGAATTAAGCATTAAGTTTTTTTAAAAGGGTTAAATTGCTAAATTTACTATGAATACTATGAATTTCTTTTTTTTATGTTTAAAATCCCTGCATACTGTTTGACAGACAGATAGACAGACAGATAGATATATAGATGCTGTTATACAGTGCATCCGGAAAGTATTCACAGCGCTTCACTTTTCCCACATTTTGTTATGTTACAGCCTTATTCCAAAATGGATTAAATTCATTATTTTCCTCAAAATTCTACAAACAATACCCCATAATGACAACATGAAAGAAGTTTGTTTGAAATCTTTGCAAATTTATTAAAAATAAAAAACAAAAAAAGCACACGTACCTAAGTATTCACAGCCTTTGCCATGACACTCAAAATTGAGCTCAGGTGCATCCAGTTTCCACTGATCATCCTTGAGATGTTTCTACAACTCGATTGGAGTCCACCTGTGGTAAATTCAGTTGATTGGACACGATTTGGAAAGGCACACACCTGTCTATATAAGGTCCCACAGTTAACAATGCATGTCAGAGCACAAACCAAGCCATGAAGTCCAAGGAATTGTCTGGAGACCTCTGAGACAGGATGGTATTGAGGCACAGATCTGGGGAAGGGTACAGAAACATTTCTGCAGCATTGAAGGTCCCAATGAGCACAGTGGCCTCTATCATCCGTAAATGGAAGAAGTCTGGAACCAGCAGGACTCTTCCTAGAGCTGCCGCCCGGCCATACTGAGCGATCGGGGGGGGAAGGGCCTTAGTCGGGGAGGTGACCAAAAACCCAATGGTCACTCTGACAGAGCTCCAGAATGTCTCTGTGGAGAGAGGAGAACCTTCCAGAAGAACAACCATCTCTGTAGCACTCCACCAATCAGGCCTGTATGGTAGAGTGGCCAGACGGAAGCCAGTCCTCAGTAAAAGGCACGACAGACCACCTGGAGTTTGCCAAAAGGCACCTGAAGGACTCTCAGACCATGAGAAACAAAATTCTCTGGTCTGATGAAACAAAGATTGAACTCTTTGGCCTAAATGGCAAGCGTCATGTCTGGAGGAAACCAGGCACCACTCATCACCTGGCCAATACCATCCCTACAGTGAAGCATGGTGGTGGCAGCATCATGCTGTGGGGATGTTTTTCAGCGGCAGGAAGTGGGAGACTAGTCAGGATCGAGGGAAAGATGAATGCAGCAATGTACAGAGACATCCTTGATGAAAACCTGCTCCAGAGCGCTCTGGACCTCAGACTGGGGCGAAGGTTCATCTTCCAACAGGACAACGACCCTAAGCACACAGCCAAGATAACAAAGGAGTGGCTACAGGACAACTCTGTGAATGTCCTTGAGTGGCCCAGCCAGAGCCCAGACTTGAACCCGATTGAACATCTCTGGAGAGATCTGAAAATAGCTGTGCACCGACGCTCCCCATCCAACCTGATGGAGCTTGAGAGGTCCTGCAAAGAAGAATGGGAGAAACTGCCCAAAAATAGGTGTGCCAAGCTTGTAGCATCATTCTCAAAAAGACTTGAGGCTGTAATTGGTGCCAAAGATGCTTCAACAAAGTATTGAGCAAAGGCTGTGAATACTTATGTACATGTGCTTTTTTTGTTTTTCATTTTTAATAAATTTGCAAAGATTTCAAACAAACTTCTTTCACGTGGTCATTATGGGGTATTGTTTGTAGAATTTTGAGGAAAATAATGAATTGAATCCAGTTTGGAATAAGGCTGTAACATAACAACGTGGAAAAAGTGAAGCGCTGTGAATTCTTTCCGGATGCACTGTAGTTATTTTAGCTGTCTACCACAGTATATTGGTGTAGAAATGAAATAATGAACATAAGCTAA
The DNA here is from genome assembly GCF_023375685.1 of Ictalurus furcatus. Lineage (NCBI taxonomy): Eukaryota > Metazoa > Chordata > Actinopteri > Siluriformes > Ictaluridae > Ictalurus > Ictalurus furcatus. Next base: position 32,509,085 of record NC_071261.1, read on the forward strand.
AATCACAGACTTACAGCTTTAATCACATCATAAATTGAAATGTCATTGTTAATACTTGGATCAAAATTGTTTTCAGTCAATGACTGCCTGAAGTCTGGAACCCACAGACATCAGCAGACACTGGGTTTATTCCCTGGTGAAGCCCTGGTGAAGCTCTGCCAGGTCTTTCTTGGGAGTGTAAGGCCTATTGGGACGTAAGTGAAATGCAGCTCAGTTGGATTCAGCCGAGGTGCAGAATATTCCACTTCTCTGCCTTAAATTAAGCTTTGCCTTGGTTTTGAAGTATGCTTCAGGTCATTGTCCATCTGCAATCTGAAGCACCCTGAAATGAGTTTTGAAGTACTTGTCTGAATGTGAGCAGAAAATATAGCCCTGTATCCTTTAGAATTCAGCCCACTAATTTTGTCAGCAGACACATCAATAAACACAAAGGAACCAGTTCCACGGGCAACCATACACACTGGTTATTTTACTTTAGGTTATACTCTTCTCCCGTTGTTAAATTTCCCGCAAATGCACGAAACCTGTTTCAACAAGTTATGGGCAGATAAAGTCCCTCACCATTTGCACACATTTATGTCTTCCGAATACCATTTGGATGCTTTCGAATAACAGATACAGAGTTGTTCGATATATAGTGTATATACACACTCTGAATTTTGCACTTCAAGATTTCACTTTGTCTTTTCATAAAGATCTCAGCCCGAAGGTCACATTTCTAACAGTTTTCCGGCAGCTCAACTGAGAGGTAAGAATAATTTTCGTTTGTTTGTTCTGCCTTGAAGTAGATATCTCATGTATCCCAACTGTACTACATGTGTTGCATAAATTTTCATTTTTCCACATGAACAGTTGCGCTATGGTGCTGGGACTACGGTTGCTGCGATGGCCTTGGGACTGCAATTACTACATATAATTTTGCACTCAGGTCTCCTTTAGGGAACAGTGGACTAGTTCAACAAACACATTATATAAAAACCCTAATGAACTTTCTTTTACTTTCACACTATCCGTTGTTACCCAGATGTGGACGGGTTTCCTTCTGAGTCCGGTTCCTCTCAAGGTTTCTTCCTCATATCATCTCAGGGAGTTTTTCCTCTCCACCGTCGCCACCGTCTCGCTCAATAGAGATAACTCCACACACTTAAAATCTCTATCCTGTGTTTATATGTTTCTGTAAAGCTACTTTGAGACGATGTCTATTGTTAAAAGCGCTGTACAAATAAAATTGAATTGAGCTGAATTGAATAAATATTCCATGGTGTTCTATGGAAGCAATTGGAAGTAACTGTTAGTTAATAAAGCCCTATTCTCACAGAATTCTGAGATAGGAGGACAAACAGTGTCTGTCTCGGTCACGTGCACTATTACTTTCTTTATCTCTGATCCTCCTGCAGATTGAACATACTTTACAGCCACACTGCACCTTCCTGTTGTCTTTCTTGTGTGTTGTTTGCTCTGTCTGTAAATCAATAGACATGGGTGGAAGTAGTCAGTCTAAGTTTGTGATCACTCCTAAAAATGATATGTACAATTAGGGATTTTGTATCTTTTTACAACCTTTAGTTGACAATTTGGCAGGATGGACTACAGGTTCTGTTCAGTGGCGTCCTTATCCTAGAGAGGGATCCTTTAATGAGGATGTTTACATGGTAGTTTCTTAATCAGAGTATTGTCTTAATCAGGTTAATATCGGATTATTGCTGTCCATGTAAATGTACTGATTGACTCTTAACCACAGTTGATTCATGCCAGAAGACCGAAATGGTGCCTGACTAGAATCCACTCGCCTGAGAAAGGAGAAAATTCACAATCAAGCAGCCTTTAGGGGGCCTCTTCTTATCTCACCTTAACACAAACACATATATATATATTTTTTCTTGTATTAGCCTTGAGAACACATACACGTTACCCTTTTGTGAGTGCTGAGAATCTCCCAGTTTATTTGTTCCCTAAGCCTGTTTGTTGTAATAATCCTAAGAATCCATTTGTCAAATTTTTGGTTACTCTCCATTTGTTCAAAGTGTGTTCCTTACAGTGAAATCGCTCCTCTGTTATCTAGCCTTGATAGGACCTATGGCTCTGTATCTCCTGGCTCCCACACTAATCACAGGGCTTCACGTGTACTCACATAACACCTTTTGGCAATATGCTAAGCTCACCGCTCGTCAGCATAACATCTCAATTCACTGCTATATATACGTACCATTCTGCCGTCCCCAGTAGAGAAACCTTTTTCCTTGCGTTCCCTTGGTTCTACGATTAATGTTAGTCTCACCAAAATGGCACGTGTTCATCTCTATCGATGGAGAATGGGGCATTTTCTCAACAATTGTTCTTTGAACGCCACTCACTCCTCGTTCTTTCACATGGCATTGTCATATACCAATGGTTCTCTTTCCCGTAATTTTGGACCACCCCAGCTCATATCACTGTGAGTAAGCCAGGGGAGAAGGACGTAGGTGCCCTACCAGTCTCATCATGCTTATTCGAGGAGAATATACTTCCAGCTGCCAGATTGGTATTGGATATGTGGTTCCCAGGCCTATTTCTACCTCCCCTCTAATTGGACTGGCATTTGTGCTCTTGCACTCTTAAGGAACCATATTTTATTATTCTCTCCACTCACCTTGTCGGGAATAGGAACTCACTAAATTTTAACAACAAGGACAGTTTCCCCCCTCCTGAACATCAGATAAAATATAAAGGGGGTAAGTTCTGGGATGCCTTTTTTTCTCAAGATGGCATTACTCAGACCTGGAGTCAGATTGAAATCGCTCACTACAGATTAGCCACATTTGCTATTGCTACCACTTTAGCCATCAAAGCAATCAAACAAGAACAAACTGCCTTTCGCCTCAACACTGTACAGAACCGTATGGCCCTTGATATACTTCTTGCTAAATAAAGAGGTGTTTGTGCTATGGTTGGGGATCAGTGTTGCACCTACGTGACACCCAGTGATGATGTTCATGTTAACATCTCTGAGGCATTAGAAATTTTTTTAATAATTAATCATCAGATATACTTCGAGGAGCATGGTGGGCAATCTTGGGGATTGTTGCATTTTACGGATGGTTAGCTCCTTACAAGCCCATGGTAATTCCAAATGTAAATTCTGTTATTACTTTGTCTTTTTGGTCCATGTATCTTACGCTGTCTGCACTTGGTTACTGATGAATCAGTAGCAGGGTCTGTGGGTTCCATGGCCCTGTAAATGGCACTGCTTTTTCAGGCAACTGTTGTAGGCTCATGGATCCCTGGGAGTTCCTCACCGCTTATGTGTTACTCAAGGGAAGGGTGTGTGCAGGCCCTGTTGGGACCTAAGAGGGCATTGATAAGTTTACTTTAGGTTACACTCTTCTCCCTTTGTTAACTCTCCGGCCAATGCACGAAACAAGTGTCAACCAGTTATGGGCAGATAAATACCATATTTGTTCCTCTCTTAGACTGTCATGATTCCTGTCTTATACGAAAATGCCTTTCTGCCTAGCCAACCAATAGTTTGATTGGCTACCCATTGAACCCATCTGAATTTTGTGTGTGTATGTCACTTGGCAACTCTCCCATGCACTTGATACAGGAAGTGTGTAGCGGGGTGAGGGCACCTCCTCTTGTGTACTCTTCTATCAGATTAGATTATTTCACAATCTAATCTTCTATCAGATTAGATTATTTCACATTTCTAACACACCTAAACCATAAGATGAGGTGGTATGCTTCAGGACATGAGCAGTTCCTCCCCTTCTCTTCTCTTCCCATCATTCTGCTACAAGTTAATCCATGTTGCATCTGTACATAGGATGTTAGATGTTTCTGGCAAGCTCTAGTCTGGTCTTCCCGTTTTTGAGGTTTAATGGTTTACCTCTTGTGGTGAACCCTTCGTATCTACTCTTGTGAGGTCTTCTCTTGATTGTTGATTTTGACACAGTCAGAAGTTGACAAGGGCCAAATTGTGATGTCTAGACGATGGGTCAGAGCATTTCCAAAAAAGGAGGTCTTGTGCGGTGTTCCTGGTATGCAGTGGTTAATACATACAAAAGGTGGTCCAAGGAAGGACTGGTGAACCAACGACAGGGTCACGCGTGCCCAAGGAGCCAACAGAAGAGCTGAAATAGAACAAATTGCTGAAAAAGTTCATGCTGTCTATGATAGAAAGGAGTCAATGCATCACAGCTTGCTGCATATGGGGCTACATAGCTGCAGACCAGAGTGCCCACGCTGACCGCCTGTCCACCACTGAAAGCACCTACAATGGGCACGTGAGCATCAGAACTGGACCATGGAACAATGGAAGAAGGTGGCCTGGTCTGATGAATCAGGTTTTATTTTACATCATGTGAAGGATGGGTGTGTGTACATCGCTTACCTGGGGAAGAGATGGCACCAGGACGCACTATGGGAAGAAGGCAAGCCAGTGGAGGCAGTGTGATGCTCTGGGCAATGTCCTGCTGGGAAACCTTGGGTCCTGGCATTTATGTAGATGTTACTTTGACACGTACCACCTACTTAAACATTGTTGCACACCCCTTCATGGCAACAGTGTTCGCTAATGCCAGTGTCCTCTTTCAGCAGGATAATGCGCCCTCCCACACTGCAAAAACTGTTCAGGAACAGTTTGAGGAACATGACAAAGAGTTCAAAGTGTTGACTCGGCCTCCAAATTCCCCAGATCTCAATCCGATGGAGCATCTGTGGGACGTGCTGGACAACTAAGTCTGATCCATGGAGGTCCGACCTCATGACTTACAGGACTTTAAAGGATCTGCTACTAATGTCTTGGTGCCAGAAACCACAGCACACCTTCAGAGGTATTGTGGAGTCCATGCCTCGAGGGTTCAGAGCTCTTTTGGTGGGACAAGGAGAGGAGGACCTACACAATATTAGGCAGGTGGTTTTAATGTAACCGCTGCTCGGTGTATATAAAATAAAAATCCAAAATGTCAACAATATACTGTGGTAGACAGCTAAATAACCCTGAGTTTGTCAGTGTCCAAATATTTATGGACCTGGCTGTAGATAGATTGATAGATAGATAGAACTATAAACTAAGCATGGCTAATACAACACCCAGCAGCTCACATGTTCTTCTTACCATATGTAAATGCTCACACACACACACACATCCCAGAAATGTGCTAGAACTTGAAAAGATAAACAGAGTGATATTTCCTGCATTCCTCAGAGCAGCTGTGTGAGTTAATCAGAGTTCGGTGTAGATCTCATTCCTCTCAGGGATTATGGAAGACGAATTTTATCTGCAGAATGAAGCGACCTGCACAGACACGTCTAACGTTAGGGAGTTGGAGAGAGTGGCTCGTGTTACAATCTGTAAAATGTCTCTCAAATCATCTTAGTTCTGTTTAAAGTTTAAAGACAAAGTTTTAGATGTTAAGAGTGTTGATGATCACCTACTTCATCACAGTTCCATCACACCGAGACGTCATTTGTTACACGTGAAGCTTTTTGCTAAAGCTTTCCCATACATTTAGCTGTCTAGCAGGGCCGGTATGAGTGCATTCAATAGGTTTTCAGTCGCTCGGTTAGCTTCCGCTCTCTAAGCTAGCTTTTACTTGCTAGGTAAGCTTTTGCTTGTGCTCTTATCTTCTGAAGCACCAAGTTAGTTGATTTTTCATTAAACTAGTTTTTATCTACCAACTGCTTTCTAGGCTAACTTTCAAACTTTAAGCTAGATTTTTTAAATATGCCAGTCCTGCTGAAAAAAAGAAACTATAGAATCACAGAAATTCAAATGGTTTCCACTCAAAATATCATTATAATCATTACCATTATTGGTCGTTAATGGTATCCAGTAGACACAACATGCCATCAAGAGAACAACCAGCTTAGGTATTGTTTACTAGTCTAGATTCCTCAGACACTATAGCCTAGCTATCATCTCCCCAGTTCGCTTTCACTTGCTAAGTCAGCTTTAGTTGACAAAGCGATCTTTCACACTCTAGGTTAGCTTTCTCCCAGTCAAAAGGCGATCTTTCACACACTAGGCTAGTTTTTGCTCGCTCAGTTAGCTTTCACACACTAGGTTTGCTTTCGCTTTTTAGATTAGGTCAGCTTTCTCTCACTCACCAAGCTTCCTTTGACACGCTAGACTACCTATCTGACTGGAAGAGACAAATTTTTATAACATCAGCCTTTTGACTGGCGAGACTGGAGCTTACACGAGCTTTACCCAAGATTAGCCCCGCCCACTTTGCACTGAAAAAGGTTGAAACGGTGGTGAAATTCGACATGAAATTCACAGGTGATGTGCAGATTGTAGCCATGTGAGTGGAAATCACTGATTTACAGTCAGCATGACTGTGATGCTATTAATCCTCTCTGAAAAGACCACATTATAAACACACACACACACACACACACACACACACCAGATGGATTTTCGTAGCATTCTGCTGCTAGCTCCTGCACACTGCTACAGCGTTGTATTTACGATGTTTCTGCTTTGGAGCGAGTGCTGAGTTCCTGTAGCTGCAGTTTTAAACAGCTTAGTGCAATTCCCACCTGGCCAAGCTTCTCATCCAACAACTCCCAGCGTGTCGTAACACACCACATGCCAAACCACAAACACGCACACACACAGAAAGGTCACGCTGTGGGGCGAGAGATCAAACCCGCCTCCGTTAAACTAATGTTCCTCTCACTGCTACGTAGCACAAAACTTTACATTCAGATAGAACTATTAAAATAACATTTAAGAACTGTATGCTCCAACTGTCGGCACCGCCGTTATAGAAAATTAATCGACAGCTTCCGACCGATCAGAATCCAGACTCCTGCGGTGTCGTGGTGTAATATAATACACTACGCCGCATTATATGTAACTGATTTTTTTCCCCATGGTTTCCTCAGACATCCGACGTCTTGAAACGTTCTGCGAAGTCAAGTTCCGCAATCTGAAGAGTAAATTCACAACTCGGCCAAGACGCGTCAGTGTGTTAGAGGCGTGTAGGAAGAATTAGCGAGTAATTAGCGCAGTGGGGTTTAATATTCCGTGAGCGTTTGGGCGAAACACACGTGTGATGTAGAAAACAGCCAAGTGAAACACACACACGTGCGCGCACACTCTTTCATCAGCATTATGTAGTGTAATTATTGGTGAAATCAAAACAAACACAAAGCGTGAGTGCAAGGTCCCCAAAGCGAGGTGAAAACACACTTTATTGAACCAGAAAGCTTTCATTTGCACAAAATTCCTATGCACATATATATTTATATTAACGATATGTTGATATTAATGATATATTAATAATTAGTAACAAAGTGTCAGGGCTGGAGGTTTTGCAACAATCACAAGAAGAACTAAATGAGGAGCCGCATCGTCGGTAAACCATGCAGCAGTGAACAAAAGGAAGAAAAAAAAACAGCCAATACACAGATAATAGTAATAATAATAATAATAATAATAATAATAATAATATTAACAATAATAATAAATTAGTCATAGGAATGTACATAGTGATTGGTGAAAGCATGTGTAATGCTGCCTGGTTCAGTGGAATAAACAAAGATGAAGATATGTTTCATATATATATAAATAAAACATCCTGGAACAATGTTCTTTAAGCTAGCAGGTTACACGTGTTGGTGGAATGATGCACAGAGAGGGAGAAAAAGAACTGTGTTTTGGAAAATTATTTTTTTTTTGGTCTGGCTTATTATTATTATTATTATTTTTTAGTTCTTTCACATTTTTGTTCCGTTTTTTTTTTTGGTTTGTTTTTTTTTGCTGGAATGGTCACATGTTGATTCGCAGGAGCTGCTCCCTACCATTGACAGTGAGAGACTTCAGCTGGCCATCTTCCTCGACCTCCACCCGCTCCTGACCGTTCTCCACGATGCTACACACACACACACACACACACACACACACACACACACACACACACCCATGAACATACTTCATACATACGTGTACATCAGGCTTGGTCAGTGCACTGTGTGAGGTGTTCAGTACCGTTTGGTGGTGATCCTTCTACCGTTGATGAATTTGGTGGAGGTGGAGACCGAGCGGAAGTTTCCCATCCCGCCGCCTCCTCCTCCTCCACCACCACCACCACCTCCAAAGGATGTCGAGGAGAAAGAGGTGAAGTTTCCTCCACCCATCGGGCCCCCGAGCGATGCGAAACCTGAACAACGAATACCACACCATTTCAACGGTCAATTACGTTTTTTTTTCCACCTCAACAATTGGATGGAGAAAATGACTGAAAATGAAAACGAAGACGTTTCTACGATAAATACTGCAGATGCCTTTTGTCCTTTTTGTGAGAAAATGCTGAAATTTAAAGAAATTATTGGCGCCCCCAATAACACAAAACAAGAAGTTGTCATCCCTTTAAAAAAAAAAAAAAAAAGACTATTTTCCTTAAATACAAATGTAACGATCAGCTGTTTCTGTGAGGTATAAATCAGACGTTTCACACGTGTAAAATCCATCACAGTGGGGAAAACTTTATTTCCTATCTGGGAAAAGAGGTTCTCTTTAGAGTTTTAAGAAAAACAGATTCCTTTTTTCCCCAAGAATGACTGTGTGTTTGCGTTCACTGGAGTGCCAATAATTTCTACGTAGACCCCAAGAAAAATTATTGGCACCCCTACAGCACATTAAAACCGTTATACTTGACAAATTACACTCTTTCCCCTAAAATGACTCTTGCTCAGATTTCCTGTGAGGTAAAAACAAGACTTGTCGCACATGTAAAATCTTTCACATCCGTCACCGCACCTAGGTTACTTTGAGCATGGCATCATGTTGACCTCGGGTCATCTTTGTGGACCTACACACTCACACAAACCTGAGTCGAAGCCTGAGAAGCCGCTCCCGAAAGGAGGGAACCCCCCAAACGCGGGGAAGAAGGAGCCACCGGTTCGACTCCTCACACCCCTCTGCCGCCGGCCGCCACTAAACCCGAAGAAATCGTCAAACGGGTCGAACGGGTCGTCTCCTAAAACACAACAGAGAAATGTGTAAACGTCCATGTGTAAACAAACTTTATTTGTTTCCTCAGGTTTGCACGTCACGTCCTTAAAAACCATTTAGTGATGATGTCATTGGTGACGCAAACATTTTCAACCCCCTCGTCACTCACGTACTTAATAAATCCCACCGCTGATGCTCCTGGTGTGGCTGAAATACTTTTTGTTTGTGCTATTGAATTCTGGATCGTGATTGGTCAGAAGGTATTCATAAGTATTCTATGACAGTAGCACAGGTTTATATTCGCAGCATCTCAAAACCACTACTACGGTGAGGTTTTCTGTGAGGAGACATTTATTCAGCATTTACGGAAGGAGTGTCCGGTGTCAAGCTGTCACCTTTTTGTACGTTTTCTGACACTTTCAGGACAGACAAGTTTACGCTTCTTTGACAAGATTTTTAAATTTTTAAAGCGAGAGAGAGAGAAAAAGAGAGGCTGGCGAGGGAACAACTATAACGTAAGTGAGAACAGGAACTTTTTTCATGAACACCAAATGATAAAAAGTATGAGGTTTCTTTCTTTAATCAATTGAAATTTGTTGGTAAATTGCGACGACTTATTTCACTTTAGCCAGTCAGTACAGGATTGTGATTGTTGCCAAAAATGCTTGACTTTGCTGAGGCTTTAATAAAAAAAAAAAATAAATAAATAAATAAATTGCGATGCAACTTGGAGTTTTTTTTTTGTCCTGCATTAAAAACTACTCGAACTACATGAAATTGTTTCACACGCTCTTTCGCAGTGATGTTTGTTGGTAAACGAGACCTCTTCTCTGTACTTATTGAATTGAACTGATTTTAAGAGGGCTTCGGCTGAATGCCCGTCGTGATGACGTCACATGACGCGTCTCGGACCCAGTCAGTGGAAAACCTTTTGAAAAATAGTAAGCTCCTCCGAATATTGTGGCACTTGCTTGACTTTGCGTTCATTTCTGGAGGGACTGTATAACGGCACCTTCTGTCCTGTTATTATTGCATTTAATTTTTATTCCGTTTTATTTATTTTAAGTTTCGCACTAATAGTGATTCAACTTTAATGGGATCCTGTTTAAGAATTCTGTAACCCGACGCAAAAGCAGCCTGTCTGACGCATTAACAGATTAAATTCAAAACAAGTTCTGTTAAAGCTCAAGCGAACCGTTAGAGAAGACGCTCTTCGCTGCTGTACATAGTGGCCTTTGGTGTTTTCATGTTCCAGAGGCTGTGATGAACAGTTGATATAACGGCATGTGTTTAACGCACCCAGACACGCTAAATATGGCAAGGGCACTTCCACACGGCCAAGAAGAGACTCTGCATCACCCGACAGGAATGCTTTCTCAAATAGCTCCTGTATAAAACACAAGGGCCTGAACCAACGAGAGAGAGACAGAGAGAGAGTAACAGAGAGCGACAGAAAGACAGAGAGAGAGACAGAAAGACAGAGACAAAGAGGGACAGACAGAGGGAGACAGACAGAGAGAGATAGACAGAGGGAGTGCGTGTGTGTTTCATTGATATGTGTTCGGGTGAAATATGTAGGACTGGCATGTATGTGCGTCTGAAATCAGGACAAGTACACTGTGTGTATGTGCTGAAAGACAAGAAGGGTGTGTTTATTTCTGTGTTGTGATGGTTTGGGTGGAGGGAATGGAATAAACCTACATGCCTGTGTGTGTGTGTGTGTGTGTGTGTGTGTATAGATCAGTACTCTCAGGAACAAATGTCAAATGTTTAAATGCTATTTCGTAACATTGTTAAGGTCCCACGTGCTATTTTATCTCATTTGACTGCAAGTTTCTACTTTTTTGGCTATAAATGACCCCAAGTACAGAACCATCCATCCTTCACTCACACTGCGTGGGACATTTCAACATCGGCATACGCTCGAACGAGTTATCGCTTAAAAAAAATAAAGAAAAAGAAAAGCCAGTCTTCCATTTTTTCCTCCCCCAGCGAGCCTGCTGCTTTAGGTTTAACCAAAAATGGTCCGGTTTTCAGTCCTCAGATGTTTAGAATATTTACTAAAACATCCAATTACTAAAAGCAGGTTCTCACAGCACTTTCCCAGCAAGCATAAAGAAATGAAGATCAAATATTTTCTCTTGCATCACGTACGAACATCTCACAGGGATCCGTGCAGATCTACAGGACTGTGAGAAGCTCAGAGGTTTAATCTCCACGCCAGCGACTGGAAGGCTTGAAGTTCAAACCATACCGCTGTTGGACCTTTTAACCAATACACTGAGCTGTATATAGCAAGGCTACATTCTGAAAATTTCAGAATTATTGGCACCCTTTTATAAAAAAAAAAAAAAAAAAAAAAAAAAAAAAATATAAATAAATTTAAAAAAAAAAAACCCACAACAGCTATGGAAAAAATGTCTTCATGGTTAATTAGATTAATCTTACACTAAAATATTGAAGTAAATTTATTCTAACACTCCAATCATAATTTTCTTAACAAAAACAGATGTCACAATTATTAGCACCCCTGCTTGTAGTACTGACAAGAACAAAGTGTAATATTTTTATATAAAAAATATACACGATATCGAATGTCTTTGATAATACAGTTAGCATCATCGCGGTTTCCGGGCAAAAATATCACTAAACAATCACAACTTTTTAAATAAAATTCACAGCTCCATTTTAGTTGTGTAAGGCTGGATTTCAGTTGATAAAATGTGATCACGATGCAATCAGACCATTAAAAAAAAAATATTAATTAGTGTATACAAATTTAAATGGCTATTTTTTTTTTTTTTACCAACACAATGTTATTTATATATACACTATATTTATATCCATCCAAACGTACCTAACTTTTATTTCATCAACGATGATGACTTTCATAGTGATGGTTTTCATATCGGCTAGACTGAATGAATAAACACATATAACTAATAAATGTAATGGACTGAAAATTGTCATAATCACTTCGTGTGTATTTATTCGTATATCCGCTATACACTCTCTTCGTCATTTTACCTCAAGAAGACAAAACTCTTACCGAATAAATCTGCAAAAGGATCCCTGCCGCCAAAGAATTCCCTGAAAACATCTTCAGGGTTACGGAATGTGAACACGCCACCGAAATGGTCGTCATAATGTCCTCCTGAAGGAAAGAGAAAATTTATTTAACAAAAGGGAAAAGAAAAGAAAACACACATAAACCAACATAAAGAAGGAAAATGCTTTATGTTGATCAAACGGATCATTACCTCTTCTTCCACCTCCAGACAGAGCATCTTTGCCGTATCTGTCGTACAAACCACGTTTGTTTTCTGAAAACAGAAGCAGACAGTGATTTTAAATAAATGTGACCATTACATTTATCACTTCCAGTGGACTCATAGTATTTAAGTATTGAAAGAAAGGACTGAGAGACAAGACCTGAACTCCTAACAGTTACTGAAACTGCACACTGACACACTCACATTTCATGTTAGGTTTTACTAGAAATTTTTAGTTTTGGCAGATGCCCTTATCTAGAGCGACTTACATTTATCTCGTGTTTTTATACAGCTGAGCAGTTGAGGGTTAAGGGTCTTGATTAAGGGCCCAGCAGAGGCAGCTTGGTGGAGCTGGGATTTGAACTCGTGACCTTCTGATCAGTAGTCCAATGTCTCAACCACTGAGCTACCACTGCGCTGTGGGTGAAGACCAGGAAATTGAACCCAGGAACCCTAGACCAGAAATTTACGCCTGGGGAAATTAAGGCTGGGAATCTAAAATCAGGAACTCATGCCCAGGAACCTAAGACTGAAAACCTAATCACAGATATGTAAGCCTGGGGCCCTAAGGTTATGTGTAGAAGTTCCTGGGCTTAACACCCAAGTTTGTACCTGAGATTGATTGAAGCTCATCTTTACAGCCTATTAAGATATTACTCAAGTTTTAGGTCACGTTTTTATTCATTTGTGAAACTTCAAATAGAAACTGACCAAGTTCAACCAAACCATGTTACTTGTTCCACACATGGTTCATTTTGCACCCAAGTTCATCTGGTCAACCCTTTTTTTCTATTTAAAAAGATAAATAAATAAATAAATAAATAAAAATAAAAAAATTAAATAAAATAAAAAATAATAAAAACCCTCCTTTTTATTAGAAGCCTTTGTTGAATAATTTTACACGGTCAAATTCAAATTGATAAACCACCACCTCACTCCATATACCGAGCAATTTCTCATTTCTAAACCTCTCTTTATTAAACAGTCACCTTACAGCTCTCTATGACAAAGATTTAGGGGCCGTTTACACAAAGTTTACTACTAAAGTTTAAAACTTTTCCGCTTTTAGTTTTCACGCGGTTTGGTTGTTCGTTTACACGACGACGTCGTTTTGGGGTCTGAAAGCCCAAAATTTTGAAAATGGGGTTTCAAAGTGCACGTTTTTGAAAACGATGCCGTTATCGTCTCTGTGTAAACATACGAAAACGAGAATCTGTGAAAACGATGACGTCATGCACATGCGTATCACGTGTTCAGTGTATAGGCATGTGCGCGAGTACTTCAAAACAATGCACAGGGCAGTCATAAGTACGGGACTGTGTTTGTGCTGCTTGAGATTTTGAGTTTATTGACACTTCTCCAGTGAAGTGTAGATTTACGACAGCATCACTACTACGACCAGCGGAGACGCGTTTATTACATACTCCACATTATTGTGCTTTTTATCCAGAAACACTCCAGATCCCCCGTTTACTCGTATTTATAGGGCCAACTACCACCAACTACTGGCCTCTCATGAGTAATACAGTGTTTTTAGTCGTTTCGTGGATCTGTGTGAACTGGGATCGTTTTGACAATGTTGTCATCTGTACGGGAAACTTTTCAAAAATGCAAAGGAAAATCTTTTCCGTTTTTAGTACATCATTGTAATGTAAACATTCCCTTAGCCTGCCACTCATAACGCCATGACCTTTGCTTTAGCCCCATGACATTTTTAGAACAGTCAAAATTAATCTGTCACTCTGGAACACCACATGACCTTCAATTAACTCATCACACAGTAAATATATATATATTGATCTTCAGTCATTCTCTAGTCAGAAATGTCGCTCTGTATGGCCTTACGCTGACCTGTCTGGTTTTTCCAGCATTGACCTCTCACAGGGCAAAGAAAGGTCATGAGACAATTCACTACAGCTGTTAAAATGTGACACAGCGGGACCACACAGGGGGTCCTATCCCTGGAGAAATCAGAAAACTGAATACTGTCAAGTATTCAGAGTTTGTGACAAGATTGAGATGCAACGCTTCATCTCAGTAAATATTGAGCTCAAGTCATAATTAAGTTTGTATCCAAGCCACAGACCAAAGTTACTGGGAAAGCATGTGACTGACAGTCCTTAACATCATTTCTTTGTTAAAAAAAAAAACAAAGCAAACCAATGTAATTCATCCAAAATCCATTTTCCACCCAACAACCACAAACCTTTTAAAGACGGGGGAGAAACACACATTCCAGTCGGTTTAGGAGGCAAACCTTTACACGCTGATACGGAACCAATATAACAATGAAAAAAGGATGCACTTAGACATCACCATACACAAGAACTCTAGACCTATTCACCAAGTTATCTGTTTTCCAAGTTAGAATCATGGAAAAAGTGACATTGTTTGGTTTGGTGGAAAACTAAACCAAGTGAGTCACCCTGGTGTGACTGCTCGATTCAAATGGACTAAACACGTTCACTACATGGGCACCCTGAGAGTTTAAGTGCTGCTTTATACTTCTGCCAACACGTCAAGGAGTCGTGGCATGAAGCTTCTTCTACGTCTTTCTTTAAAACCATTAATTTATTGTTGCAATATTGGATTCCTTTACACGTCTCAACTGAAATAAGTTGCTCAGGTCAATGTAACAAAAATAACGCCACCTCCAAGTCCCGAGTACTTCGCTCTAGAACGGCAGAACCAGGTTGTGTACTTTATTTGTGGAAAGGGACTGTCAATGAATGAACAGAAGCAAGAGAAAGATTCAGACTTTGGTGCAAACACTGAACAGCTCATTCTTTTTACCGCTCAAACACTGACGTCTGCTTATATATTATATAAATAAAAAAAATTGTAAAAGATGGAAGCCTGATTTCCTAAGGAAATGAAATACAGAGTCTTGCTGTTGCTGCCAAGTGAAGAAACATCCGAAGTTCATCTGCTTTCACTCTAAGTGACACACAGAAACCTGTTCCAATAGCTCGAGAGAAGGTTTTGACCTAAAGAAGTGTTAATAACGACTGCCTGCCCCCTAGGACTTACCTATAAATCAAGCAGCATTAAGATGAAAACACACACATACACAAGCGGGAGAGAGAAAGCAATGTGCGAGTATGGAATGTAATGTCTCTCACAGAGTCTCAAGAGAAAATCTGATCCAAAAAGAAATCGGTCTGATAGTGAGAGAGTCTATTTATATTTAAGGTCTGAAGTTGCAAGTGTCAGCAGTAGAATGACTCATAGCCATATATAAAAATTTCATAGGCAACTTTGTAATGAGAAAACAAAAAGCTGAATATTCAGGATGTGTGTAAGATGAGGGAAATTTCAGGGAATTTTTGTCCATTATCCCATGGGATATAAAAATCAATATCTGTAACCAGTCATTAAGTAAGAATGGAGAATAATCAGTGACCAAGAAGGTTTTTTTGATTTTTTTTTTTATAACAGCACGTTCTAAAGTCTTTTATTCCTTTTATACCACAGCAATTTGCCAACAACTATTTATTTATTAAAGAATGAAACATCATAATGTTTCGATACATTTATAGCTACATTTAATGTTGTGGAATGTCCATGAAACAAACTAGTTCTCATTTAGTTATAGCAGCTATAAACGGTTGTTCCTTCATCTGCCTCTCCTTTTTTCTCTCTCTTGAAGAGACAAACACAGCTTGTCATGTTACCAAGAAACCACAAGGTGCAAACTCCTCTGTCGTGAAGTTACAGCTTTGGCTCCGACACTGGAGACTCCTTCCATAAACATCTTACAGAAAACTTCACCACATCAAATATTTCACGTTTTTTTAATGCATTCATGTGCAGCCTCGCTGTACATGTCTCTGCAAATGAGCTGTTGCTAGAGAAACGATAACGTATTAGGACGGGCACATTAATATAAACGTGTGATTTGTAGCTGCGCTACTGTCAGAGCTGCTGTTCTAGAGAATTAATCAACACCTCCTGACTAAGCAGAATCCAAAATTGAACAGCGTGGTGGTGAAAATAAAAGTGCAATAAAACAAACTAACAAAAGAAATTAATTAAAACCAAAATTTTGCCATGTAAATATGAGATTTTATAAATGCCACATCTGTATTATTCAAATCCTATTCAAACCAATGCCCAGAATAATTAAAACAGCAGCCAATGCCCTTAATCTCTTGAGAAACTTGAGAAAGATGCACCACACGTGATAATGTATCTGCTCTTTTATAAGAGTCTGGGGAAGTCAATCACATATGCAAACTGTTTCATAACAGTATGATTTTAAGTCATACCTCAACCTTTATTTAAGGAAAATCAATTGCATTTTCAGTGAAGGTGTATTACACAACTTGATTAACACCAACGTGCATAAAAACAGGAGGATGGTTGGTTTCCCGAGTGTATATAAAACGTTGACCCTATCGCCAGGATATTGTGATTCTGAAGGTACCACAATCATCTGTGGCTGGAAATCCAAGAGAGCTCTCTGTATGGGCAGGCTGGTAGATCACTCTCTTCTGTTAGTCAGAGTGACACTGACCAATCGTGGGCGTCGGTGAGCTCATGTATGTGAAGGGGGTGGATAAAGCTTTCCTCAGAGTGTGTTACGCTGCCCTGTGACTCATGAGCGGCAGTTTGAGAAGATGTGGTGTTTCAATATGTAAGAGGAAGCACATGCTAACCCACACCTTTCCTGGTCGGTAGCTATTATTTGATAAGGGAGAGCTAGTTGATGGGAATAAGCAAACTGATTGAACTGGGAGAAAATGAGATTAAAAAGAAAAGAAAAAAAAGGGGAAAAAAGCATGGATGGAAACCAACCTAATATCTCCTTGTTTATGGCATTTGGCAGACGCTCTTATCCAGAGCGACTTACAGAAGTGCTTTGAAGTCTCCATCAATAAATACATCTGAATACTGGTTCACTAGGTCACGGACTAAGAATACCATCAATCTAAAAACTTGGTTGGGGAGGTAATACAGTAAGAAAAGACAACACTTTTTTAAAATGAATGTGCTAATTTAAGTGTTTCAAGAAGAGGACAGTCTTTCGACATCATTTGTACACTGCCAGTGACTCAGCTGTTCAGACATCTAGGGGAAGTTCACTCCACCACTTAGGTGCCAGAACAGAGAAGAGTCTTGATGCAGGTCTTCCGTGTAACCTGAGAGGTGGTAATCTCGGTAGTCTTAAAGCTAGTCGCTTGTTTGATGAACCGCCTTAAGCCAAATAATTTAAATAAATGCACGCGACCGGATAAATCACAACAGAGGAAATGCTTCAGAAGCCACGATCGGGCATCATGTTAAAACACCAACGGCATTTAGACCTCGACACCAATGGCGTCAATGGGGATTCCTCCACCTCCAACAAGTCTAGTCCTTCTTGTTACTAATTTGTATGCTTGAAATACTCTTAAAATATACTTCAAACATGAAGGAAGCTATTGAAGAAACACAGGGATTGTGTGGATTAATTCGACAATCGAATATCAGTTCATCTGCGAGTTACAATGTTAATTCCATATAAATACAGCAAACATTCGACCACTCGTTCTGAAGATTTCGCACCAACGAGACATGGCAGAGGCTTAAAAACTGTAAGTCACTGAATTGCGGGATAATTTTTCATATGTTTATCGGCTCTGATGCAGAATTTGTCCTGGTCGCTGAAATATTTTGCTGGGCCTGCCAGTTGACAAACCCTGATTTATTGGAAATGAAGCACAAGAGTACATATAAGTACTTTATATCCAAAATTTCATATCCAAGCAGTACATGAAACTTTTATATGTGCAAGGATTATGACATGATGAGCCAAAACTGTGTGACCCCGGGAAACTTTGACAGGCCTGCAAAATCACCAGACATCAATTCCATACAAAACGTACAGAAAGCAGAATCAAACTTCAGCTGAATTACACCAAATCAGTGTTAAAATGGGCTAAATCTAACCAGATTTAAGACACTGGTGAAACCATCACCCGACAGGATAGCTGCTGGGATTGAAGTGAAGAAATGACACCTGGGAGTAAATTTTATCCAGAGAGCTTAAATAATACTGTGAGGCTAAACAAATTAGATTAAGAAGTATAGACAGATCCATCTAGCTAGCCTGCCAGCCAGAAAGACAGATAATTGGTCCCACAAGGGAAATCGCATTACATCAGCCAAAGAAATGTACTAAAAATGTCATGAATAAAAGAATATAGTTACTGACGCAAACCTGCCAAACCTGAAGAGGAATAATGTGTCGTGCATAAAGAGGGAATGTTTTTCAGTGGCCCAAATTTTGGTGCATCCCTAATAAATACATTTAACTGATGTTAACTGTATACTTGTCATATCTGAATTAAAATCTATAAAATGTTTGATGTAGCTAACATTAATGAACACAGAACATTTCACTTGGGAAAATCTAGCCGATACTAGAGCACCAGCCACAAGATCGTTAATGTGAATTTGGGGGGGGGTTCCAAGGGTTCAGGTAATACCGGAGAGTTCAAAACACCTACGCAACCGTCAATCGTTCCATATTCATATGCCGATTGGTTTTTAATCGGGGGATTTTTAAGTGATAACTCGTAGCAGCGTACTCCGACGATAAAATGCAAACGTTCCTATGCGAAATGTGTCAAAGTTGGCAGGTCTGCTGTGTTAACAGACCGTTCTAAGACAGGGGCTACCAATATGGGTTAAAACAACCACATGTTTTTAAATTCTGCACAAAGTGCTGGTTTCTCTTTTAAGCGGGTAATGAAGTAAAATCTAAAATTTACCATCCGATAGGACTTCATAAGCTTCAGAGATCTCCTTAAATCTCCTCTCAGCCTCTTCTTTGTTGTCTGGATTTTTATCTGGATGCCATTTTAAGGCCAATTTTCTGTACCTGTAAGAGAGAGAGCAAGAGAGAGCGATAGAGAGAGAGAGAAAAAGGTACCCACCCACACACAGTATTAGCTATATTACTTGTAGGTCTTCTTTAATTAAGATCCCAGAGAAAATTGTTTAACAATTTGCAGGCACAATGCATTTGAAAGCTAGCTTTAAACGCAAAAACAAACAAACAAAAAAAATACACAATTCATCTTAGAAAACTCCTCGGCTTTAACCAGCCGTCAGGTGTCAAGGTGGGCTCGGTACCGCTGTCGCTCTGTGTGTATGTACAGAAACAGCAGAATCAGCAACGCTAATCCAACGACACAGCAAAGCATACACTCCATAATAGTGGGGGGATTTACTTATAGACCCAAAAGAAAACACCAAAAAACAAAAGAAGCGAGTTGACCACTCTGGGACGGATGAGGCCGTTTTTGAAATCCACAAAAGTTCTCTACAACACAGCACTTTCCACAGTTCTGACTGCATATGGCTAATGCAGTAGAATGAAGCATCAGTTCAGTAAAAAGTTGTTTTAACTCAGACACAACGTGCTTGACGTGGGAACAGACGATAAGCTCACCATCCAAGTGGATAAAACTGTGACAGTGTTCTTAAGCGACTCTGCGAAAACAGAAATGTGACAAAATCATCCGAAACATCAACATTTACCTCAGATATGTTGGTAAATCGCTAATATAACACTAATAGAAGTTGTTAAAGGCAATGTAAAGACACTACGATAATGAAAATGACACGAAACGGTCAAGAACAACATTTACCTCAGATACATTGGTAAATCGCTAATATAACACTAATAGAAAGTGTTAAAGGCAACGTAAAGACACTACGATAATGAAAATGACACGAAACGGTCAAGAACATCAACATTTACCTCAGATACGTTGGTAAATCGCTAATATAACACTCTTGTATGACTAAATTTAGACTGTAATGATACTTAGCATCAACCTCTAGCAAAGTTCAACAAACAAACAACGGTGCCAGAAGAATTTCACCTTCACAAGTTGTAATCGAATCGTGTTGTACACATGGTAAACACACAATTTTCTTTCTATTTTTCATCGTGCTGAATATGAGCTCTAATGGAGAAGCTTCACAGAGAAAAAGCCTAATTCTAGACTATCCTATAGTGTGGGTTTATAATTGCTCCTGATTCCTCTCTCGCTAACTATGGAAACGAAGCAGTGTGTTAGAATGGAAAACGGTTTGTAACGGACGTGTAGTGTTCTGTGGTCAAGTGGAAACGTTCCTCTCGACTATCCAGAGTTATAATTAGTCCACCGGATCCGCTCTAACGTCCACAGTGTGTAAAAATATTGGATGGGGGGACCAAAACAGTACTCACGCTTTCTTTATGTCATCCGGAGAGGCGTCTTTGCATATGCCTAAAGTCTGGTAGTACTCCATCACGGAGCTCCTGCTCGAGGTTTAACTCGGAGTAGATCTAGACAAGAGTGTGAACATGGGGAGGAGGGGGAGAGAGAGACAGAGAGAAGTGCAAATCATGTCTTTTGAAGTAAGATAAAACATTCACAATATATCACTATCATAACCTCTATTAAACTGTTCAATATGTAATGAATAAAATGCACTGTGTACTTATAAGTGAGTGTCTGGAGTGTTTTATTCCTCTTTATACCACAGCAATTAAAGAATAGCGTTTTTATCCACTTATAGTTACATGGATATTGTGGAACGTCTGCAAAACAAGTTAGTTCCTGTTATCATTTACAAAACAGTTGTTTGCTCACCGGCCTCCTATTTTCTTTCTCTTGAAACTGATAAGATGAAAAATAAACAGCAGCTTCTCATGTTACTGAAAAACCACAAAATGTAAACCCCTCTGTCCTGGAGATAGATAGATAGCTAGATAGATAGATGGATAGATAAACTTAAAGTCCACGTGAAAGTACCTTGGAACATGAAAGCATAATTCAATGTGTCAAAATAATTTCCACACGTATATCTTCCAAATGTGAATGTTGTCATTGTTTTGGAGCGCACTAGCTTATAGATAATCTTAACTCCAACATATTCATACTAAAAAAGCCACAACACGTCCATTTTGATTTCATAGGGAGCTTTACCTCTGACTGTTACAAAGCACCGACACTGGAGACTCCTTCCATAAATGTCTCCTTAAAGAAAAGTTTGCCGTATCAACTGTTACACACGATTGGTTTAATTTGTTTACGAGTAGTGTCTGCTGTACAAGTCCCTGTTACTATAGAATAAGAGAATCTGGTTTTGGGCTAAATTTTAGATTACTGGACATGAGTACCATAAGACCTTAATTCCTCATCAAGCGCTCGAACATGGTTTCTTCAGATTCAAACTGACTTATACCCTGGAGCTGGAGCACTGACGGCTTTCCACCCGAGTAGAATATTTATTAGACCAGCTAAATGTGTAGATAAAATATTAATCTTTTGACTTCAGTTCGGTGTGGAGAAAAAGCTTGATGCCACTTCCCTTGTCCTAGTTAGAGGATGTAATGTTTTTAGTCTAAAATTAGACGGGTTTTTCTCCCAACGGCGGCTCCTCTCGTCCTATTTTAAAACACTGATTGTATTTCTGGCCTCCCCTGACTACGGAATTGATTGCCTTACAAAGTTCAAGGTCGACTGTCGAGTGCTAGGATTATTCGATTCTACATTTCCTGCTCGTTATGTTGTTTAAAGTTAAAAGGCAGCCGTCTATAGGTCAGTAGGTTAGACCCATCAGAAGCGTCCAAACACCAAATGGGTCAGAAATCAAAACGGGGCAAGAATCATTAAACAGTGAATTTGACACACCAACAACTTATAGAGCATTTGCCGGACAAGGCCCTGTGAATGAGCTGTTTCTATAGAAACGATAACACGTTAGGACGAGCGCATTAAACCTAAATAAACCTATTCTGATCGAACAGATTATTAAAATTCAACAGCACTTTGATAATATCCATTATCCTGAAGTAATTATTTGTAAATCGGTAACGCTTCCTTTTTTAACTTGGTACTAACTTAAAATGATGGGTGGGTTTTGTTGTTTGAATCTACTAGATGAGTGTTTTATCTTAACAAGCAAGGAACAAAACAGAAAAGCTGGTATCCAAAAATACTTACCTGTGGCAGTACTTTGGGTTTAAGCTCAAAATTGTAAAAATATAATAAAATAAAATAAAATAAATAAATAAATAAATAAATAACAGCATACAGGCTATAATCATATTGCTAAGTGCTACTTCAAGCTCTCCTTAACGTACAAGGGTTAGACCTTTAAAGAGAGAGCGAGAGCAGCAGAGTGGAAAAAGGCAATTCAACACTGAAAGGGAAATCTGAAACAAGGACATGCCGAGAGATCCAGAGAGAGAGATAGAACGATTGTTGTTTACATACTGTATGAGCTCAGGCTGGAGACAAACCCGTTTCTTATGACCTAGACTTGACCAACTGAGACACTTTCTATTTGCTTTTACAGTCCCCCGAAACTACTGGAACGGCAAGGCCAAATCATTTGTTTTTGTTTAGAGTTTACAATTTCAGCTTTGAATTTGAATTAATTCCTGGTATTTGTATGTTGATGTGATAAACAACACGGCACATTTTGCATCAGAATTTTACAGGAACATTTTTGTCTGCCAATTTACTGAGAAACGCATCCAAATTAATTGGGAGGAACTTCATCTTGCAGAAAGACAATGACCTAAAACACACTGCCAACTCAACAAGGGACTTTATCGGGGGAGAAAAGTGGAAGGTTTTAGACTGGCCAAGTCAATCCCCAGACCTTAACCCAGTTGAGCAGCATTTCACCTCCTGATGAGGAGACTAAAGGTACAGGGTCAGTATTCTGTTAATAAATCTCGTTCATTTTTAAATACTGGAAAAAATTGAAATAGTGCAGATACAGAGACGCTGGCAGTCAGTCTGCTTTCTGCATTTTACTAGCAATAAAAGGACACAGATGTACTCCAAAACAGACAATTACACAGATAACGATAAGGTTTTGAAGACCCTTCGTCGGTGTAGATGTGGGTTAACGATGTGGCGTATGTAATAAACGCGTCTCCACTGGTCGTAGTAGTGATGCAGTAAATCTACACTTTGCTAGAGAAGCACAAACACAGTCCTGGAGTTTTTAACGTCT
The DNA here is from genome assembly GCF_023375685.1 of Ictalurus furcatus. Lineage (NCBI taxonomy): Eukaryota > Metazoa > Chordata > Actinopteri > Siluriformes > Ictaluridae > Ictalurus > Ictalurus furcatus. Next base: position 32,532,308 of record NC_071261.1, read on the forward strand.
CATGTGTTTTGAAGTACTCGCGCACATGCCTATAGACTGAACATGTAACACGCGTACGCGTGACGTCATCGTTTTCACAGATTCTCGTTTTTGTACGTTTACAGAAACGCAAACGGCATCGTTTTCAAAAACTTGAAACCGGTTTTCAAAAGTTTGCATTTTCAGGCCCCAGAACGCCGTCGTCGTGTAAACGAACAGCCAAACCACATTAAAAACTTTTCGGTTTTAAGTTGAAAAACTTTGTCTTGTAAACGGCCCCTAAAGGGAGAAACCTCCCTGAAACAAACAATAACTGAAAGAAGCTGCATTAAAAGCCTGAAAAAGCATCACAAAAGAAGAAACCAACAGTTTGGAGATATCAGTGAGTCTCAGGATTGATGCAGTTACTGAAAGCGAGGGATATGCAACCAAATATTAAGTGTTATTTACTTTCATTTACTTCGACTTCTGTTCCTATACTTTTGCTCACCTGATGATTGGGTTGTCTGATAGACGCTTTTGTATCTTTTATCTTGGTTAACACGTCTAGACGTAAACACCAGGAAATAAAAGCTGAAATCATAAACTCTCGTCTCATCTCCGTCTTTTCATCTCAAACCCGAATGTCTTGAAACAAAACGAACTGACCTCGTCGTTCCAATAGTTTCGGAGGGGAAACTACAGGACAGGACATTTCAAAACGCTACTAAACGCCACTAATTATTTTTAGCCAATAAAAGTTTGCAGATTTTAAACAAAGGATTTAAAGTTACGGATTTCAGCTTCACGTTCAGGCTTTTTTTTAATTCCTAGTTACCCAGCTCACAAGAAGCCAACAACCAGAAAGAGAACCAAAAATAAAAACAAAACCCTACTTTATTTTTCTTTTGCAAACCGGGTGTTTTTAATAACCGGGGACACAGTGTTGATGTAGCTGTAGCGCACACGTCTGCATCCCAACGCACTACGCACCTCGACTGAGGCGAGATCCGGCTGTGGATTTATAAGAGTACATTGATCCTATCAGAGTCAGGAAAATGCAGGCTTGTGGAAAACACTAATGAAATCAGTGCAAGGCCGTCACATACGTCTCCTGCTAGCAGAACACTGCAGTCACCTTGTGCGAGACAGATTTAAATAATTTGTTTTAGGAGTGGCGTGAGGAGAGAACGCCGAACTCGGCCCAAACGCTGACCAACACCTTACTGACTTTTTGTCAAGGGCACGAGCACTACGTGCTACACGGTCATATCCGTGCAGGCTTGGTTCCCTTGGTCCTCATTAATGCTCTTGATTAATTAGCTAACTCGCTTCCCAGACTTTTTAATCTTGATATTTATGTTTGGAGCATATTGGAGCTTTTTATTTGCCTGGTGGGATTGTTAATACATTTATGATTTGTTTACTCCTGGTACAAGAACCACAGTCACAGGTTCTGCTTTCACAGTTTACTCACTTGACTTCTCATAAAGTTCACAGTAAACCATCTATTATGTAGACAAACTAAACAAAGCTATAAAAGACATGAAGGTGCCGAGTTACAAACTGCACTATCTTGTTTGACTGCTATTTATATCCATCGTGCCCTTTCCAGCTGGGATACAATCACAGTGTCGCAAAGCACCTCAACCTCCTTTATCCATCCGAGCCACCAGCTGACCTACACTACTCTCTGTCTCAGGTTCTGTCCCTTTCTCCACTCGAACACTGAGTACTTAAAGTAGTATATTACGCTGCTTCATCGCAAAACCTCATACTGTTACAAATGCAAACAAGCATATCCTTTACCCGAGTCTCTAGAACTCTACAGCTATGATCACTTACAGCAGTGTTTCTCAGCTCCAGTCATGAGGACCCACTGCCTCAAACGGTTTCAGGATTTTCCTACACACAATACACCTGATCCAGCTCACACTCAGGCCTTTCATCAAGTGGATCAGGTGTGTTAGGACTGTCAGAACCAGAGCACTGTCCTAGCAAAGACAAAAAACGCATTCAGTGTTGACAGTGTTTCAGTTACACACACACGCTTCATCTCTCCATGTCGCATCCACTGCACCTCCTCCATGCCGCCTTCCCACAGCATGTAGTATCCAGAAATCCAGTTTGGAGGGGGGGGCATTCCCTCCACATTTCGTGTTGAACTTCTTTGAGTTTTCGCAGACTAAATCAAAAGCAGGGGAAAATCAATATCACACAGGGCAAGAGTGCAGTTTCAATCAGCAACCTGCCACTGAGTCGGAGCAGATGCAGCTGGATTAATCCCATTCAGCATGTCCAGCTCTCGTCTTCCCATCTGTGCCGGGCCCGAAACACTTCAGTCCATCTGACCGCGCTGTAGCTTTATGAACGTGAATACCAGATGAAGCCCAGAACAGTGATTTGGCCAAGACTCACAGTTTATTGTGAACTTGTTTCGAGCTAGCTCCACAAAAGGAGATCAGACACAATAACAACCAGTTCACAGAAGCCCCATGTTTGATTCTAACTAGTTACTGTCAAGCGATTCTTCCCTGCCGGCTTGTAAAGACTAACATGTTCTGGATAGCATTTAATTAGACGCAAATTGGACGAGAACAAGGTGAATCGTCGGGGCAGTGGTGGCTCAACTGTTAAAGCTCTGGCAGGGGCGACGCTAGACCCTTTATACGGGTGCACGAGCCCCAGAAAAAATTTTGCGGTGCCCCAGTAAAATCTCCCTGATAAATCGTTATCTGGTGAGGTACATTACAGTAGATACATCTGAAAATAGGCTTTACTATTAATTGATCGTTATCATTCACATCATTTTAATTATTTAAAACGCAAAGGCTGATTGTGAAAATAACGCCAGCTGAAGTGAAAAGATCCTGTACATCCTCTTCAATCATACACCCCGCCCCCCTCGCTGTGCTCCTCCTCCCTTCACTTTTCCCTGTGGAAACCACAAGAGATCCTCGACTTGAGATCAGACGACAATTCATAATAATACGACATTGTAGCTGAGGAGAGGACACTACCAGGCCAACGCTCATCACTGTGTTAATGAGTAGTACTGTATGTGAATTTGTATTTAGTTTAATTAGATCATCTCATTTTCCAGATCTAATTTACTTGGCACAGATTTGATCGATAAGGTTACTGTAGTTTGTTAGCTGTTAAAAGAAAGCGTGCTTATCTCTTCTAATTCGGCTTTCTGCCACAAACGATATGATTCAGTCCTCATCTGTGAAAAATTTAAGTGATTTGTTCATTTAGGGGTCTACTTAGTTAGTTTACTCGATAAAAATGCTAAATCAAAACACACCGGCCTGTAATTCTGACGTGATGCTGAAGACTCTGGTTAGATGTTTCAGGTGTGTGTGATTAGGGATGGAGATAAACTCTGCAGGACAGTGGAGCGACCCTCAGAACCGGAACTGTCCATCCTTGGGTTAGAAGCTAATTTCATAGTTTCACTGACGTTACTCTTCCAGTATATTGTCTGGTATTTGTGTAAACGAAACATAATGAATTTGGTTTTGGGGCTCTGAGGGACTGGGATTGGAGAGGGTGGATTTTAAACGTAATGAAAATGTTTATATATTTGTTGTTTTATTAACAGGTTATTTCAGAAGTCACTTCTGTATTATTGTGATGGGATTTCATGAATCTTTGTATTTCAAGAAATGTCCCCAGACCCTCCTAAACATTTTTAGGTACTTCTGGAAAATTCTCAGAGGGCCTGTGCCCCAGTAGTGTCCAAAATCTAGAAACACCCCTGTGCTCTGGGTTACTTGTTAGAAGGTCAGGGTTCAAGCCCCAGCTCTGCCAAGCTGCCCCTGTTGGACCCTTGAGCAAGGCCCTTAACCCTCTTTACTCCAGGGGGCGCTGTATCATGGCTGACTCTGTGCTCTGACCCCAACTTCCGAACAACCTGGGATATGCGAAGAAAACAATTTCACTGCGCCGTATTGTATATGTGACCAATAAAGCCTTCTTCATGTTTCACGGGATTATTTGTTCTAAATAACAAGTGTTGGTCGTATGTGGAAAGCAGAACTAAATGCACAAGCTACAAGTACATTTTCGATATAAACACAGGTACGCAGGTAAGAACACCTCCAGGGACATTACTGCTACCACGGCAACACTTCCACTTTATTACAACACAAGGTTTTCCAGTAACAGGAGAACACTGGAATGTTGGGAATGCTGGATAGTTCCCAGTTAGGAAAGGTACCAGGTACCACGGTATGGATTATTCCACAACAGATGACCAAAACGGTCCATTTAAAAAACTATATAATGGTAATAAACAAATAAATAAAAAGAGGGACATGGCTGTGAGCTTTGTGAAAAGGTTTCTAGAAGGTTCTTCTGGCTTTAGAGATGCTCGTTAGAATATCAGGATCATAACAGACTCTCTGGAAGTCTTTTTTTTCCACTCAGACAACTTCATTTCTCTGTTACAGACTCTTTTCTAAATGATTAGTGTGAGGAAGTTTCTGGAAAAGAAAAGAAAAAAAAAAAGCCACCTGGGTATCACCTGGATGAACAGGGAACTTAATTCTCTTCACAGCAGGTACCAGCTCCACAGCTCATTTAAACATATGTAACTCCTACATGTATGTAGAAACCCATTTCTACAGGCCTACTGAACCACCAACATCCAAAGTCAACACATGTATATAAACAAATAAATAAGTAAATAAAGACATGCATGTTTATTTGAATTACAGACCTGCTGCTCAGCGCGTGCGGCTCTCCTGTCTCTGACCTCCTTCTGTTTATTCCCGCAGTAATGATGATAAAGTCGCTTTATTTATTTTTTTATGTCAGTTCTCCGTGTGATAATGCGCACCACTTGTGCTCGTAGCTCGCCTGGTATAGATTAGAAATAAACGGAGGAAAACCCCGAGAACTCCAGACTTTAATAAAACCACAAACGAGAGTTTATTCCAGAGACTTCTGTCGCCACTGCGCTGCCAAACGCGCAGAACAGCTTCTGCGCATGCGCAGCAAAGATAACGCGCGTCTACACCCCGCGCATGCGCGCTGCTGTGCAACGTTCGCGTCTCTACTCAGGGTTGCCATGTTCGCAATTTTTCCCCGACGTTTGTTCTATCGGACAAGGTTTCCTGTAGTGTATATTATGAATGCACTGTTTCTAACGCGTTATTAGCTGCGTTTACATGGACAACAATAATCCACTCTTAATCCGATTAAGACCATACTCTAATTAAGAAACTACCATGTAAACAGCAATTTGTACTTACCTTAATCTAATTAAGGTCATAATCGAAGTAAGCAATAATCTAATTAAGACAGGTGGAGTACTCCTGTTTTAGTCGCATTATGGACGTGTAGTAGTGACATGTAAACACCTTAATCACATTATGAACGTCGTGTGAGAGTTTTCACCGCATTTTGCGACAGGACACGATCACACACGGCAGTTTTACGTTTTACGGCGAACAAGATTGTTCGGCTGTGTCCCAAATCGCATACTTTCCTACTATAGGCCTGTAGTGGGGAAAAAAACGTGTATCTCGGCTACTATATAGATGGTAACTACACGATTTGGGACACACCCACCGCTTCAAGCAGTTGTCTATTAGCACGTATAGCATTTCAAATAATTAACTGCACTTAAAGCGTTTGTAAAAAAATTAAATAAAAACACCCAAAACTGTATACGGTTCCATAACGAAGACGAACTGTATGTTGATACGTGAAATTCTGGAGGGACGTAATGACGCGGGCTGTTAATCTAATTATGTTCTAAAACATGTAAAACAAGAACATAATGGGGTGCAAATGGAGGAATGGTTACACACGCAGGTTTGCACGGGGCACATTGATATATGAAAACAGAGAAAATACCTCATAACCTACAGCATTTTTGTTACTATTATGGTCTGTGCTGGGAATCATCTCAGTGCAGTAAGTTCATTCTAATACACACTAACATCAAACATTTTTATTAATAATAAAACCAGCACTATTTACTTATTTGTGTCAAAAATAACGACATAATGATGCAGAAATAATCACTTCTCATTAGCCTTGTACACACACATACACACAAAACACACGCACACACACACATACTCTCACACGCGCACACACACACACACACACACACACACACGCACACACACACACACACACACAGGGAAGTGACAGTTTCAGAGGCCTGAGAGCAGATACGAGTCAGCAGTTGTGGTTTAGCTTCTTCTTTTTTTTTTAATACAGTGTTGTGTGTTCAGCAGTAAAGAAGGGGACTGACTTGTAGTAACTTTAATTTTGATGGACAAACATAACCCCACTGTCACTTACTGAGGTGTTTTAAAGTCAACAGTTGACCAAGCTGAAAACATTTGCATGTTGCATGGATCCATGTTGATGCCAAATCCTGAGCCTACCACCTGCATCATGCAGCAAAAATCATGATAGGTGAGCCTGTGCCTACTCTAGCCTCAGATTCCTTTTCTTGACTAAGAAGAGTGATCTTCAGCTGTTGTGGTCCATCCGCCTCATGGTTCAACATTTTGTGCATTCTGAGATGCGTTTCTGCTCAAAGAGTGGCTATTTGAGACACGTTTCCTTCGACTATAGATCATAACTCATCATTTCCAACCTCTGACCAGGAAAAACCATAGAAAACATCCCCTCAACTCGAAATTCCTACTTGAGAACTCGGGGTGGTCTTCCCAAATAATAAAGTGTTATCTTTAAAGCAGAAACTGGATCCTGCAGTAGTATTACGCTGCAACTGTACTGTACTGTAAGTCTGTTATACCCGCTGTTATATTTCAGTGCTTTAAATAGTCATGAGGCCTCACATATTTCCAGTAGATCTGTATGAACACTAGGTTGTTATACCACAGAGCTAGTGTCATCATTATAACAACAATCTTCTATTACTATGTGGATAGAACACATTTCAGTTCATTCGAGAATATCTGGGATTATAACGGGTCTGGTTCTTACCTTACTGATGAAGGGGAATTGTCGCTGGCGAGTAAGGGTCCTTTCACACTGAGCACAATTAAGCGACATGAATGTTTGACCCAATGATGCTCTTAAATAGAAACAGTAGATCCCGATGGAGCTGTTCACACCAGGTGTGATCATTCGCGGTGCGACAAAGCGACACTTTTTTTTGTCCAGTGTGTCTATTTTTTTCCCCTGCAACGAAATGGACCGTCCAATTAGATTTGAGCTTAGATCACGTGTCCGGAGACACTGCTGTTGCACAAACGGGCGAGATTGGTGAGATGATATCACAGAAAGTGTTTTGAAAACCAGTGTAAACACTGATGGAGAGTATTCCGGAAGAGAGAATAGAATGGATATTGAGTTCTTGTTATCATTTGCTAAGTTTCCATCTATTTTTTGCACATTTCTGTAATCGACAAAGTGAAAGAGAGTAAAAAAGTTTGCGATATTTGCTGTTTCCTGTCTGTTTCCATCCAACTGGCCTTTTACCGATAAAATGGTGCATGCATCAGTTACTTCTGCATTAAAAAGTGTCGTTTGCTCAGTGCGGGTTCTCTCTCTTTCTCTTTCTTTCACACACACACACACACACACACACACACACACTCACAACACCTGGAGAGAAACAAACCGTCGTCACATGTCATAGTATAAGGTATATTTCTTACTGAAATACTTCATATTCGTTTGAATGAAAACAAATATTTATTTTTATAATGTTACAGTTGGACATTTTGTAGCAGAAAACAATACTCAGTATGTCATTTGTTATTTATCTTTATATTCTTGTTGAAAGATGTCAGCAGTAAACATAACAGGATAGTAAAAACTGAACTGTCACTTCATTTATCAAAGTTCTTCCACCACGAAATAAAGTGGGCTGGTCTTGGGCATTAAACTCTGGTTTTGTTATTGCATTATATTTCACATTATTTCATTCAGACTAAAACAGCTTGATGACGCTGTTCAAAAAACACAAAACAAACTTTCTGCCACCCTTTCTGGGTAGAATCCACATACAATAAGAAAAGTTAGTTTCTGTGCTTCTTAACAGTTTGTGTTGTGGTGCTATGCGCCAACATTTATGTGATTCTTCTTCTAAGTGGTCAAAGACGATAGGCCGATCAGCTGAATAGTGGGTTGCGCCACCTAGTGTGCAGGTGTAAAATGCATTCTTGGTCCTCGCCACCTATTGAGCAGGTGTGAATTAGTTGAAGGCGATCAATCGTTTCGTGTTCGGTGTGAAAGCACCATTCGTCTGCGGTTCACTTCGCTTTATCGCGTCGCGCTCAGTGTGAAAGGATCTTAAAGCTACAAATGCCTTTCTCAACATCAGCTGCCTCCGTAAAAATCTTCTAATACGACTAGCACGATTAAGTTAAAATCACTGTGCTGCATAAGCGATAAACCTATTAGGCATGCAAGATGTCCGTGTGTCACCGTGCCCCAAACGACTCCAAATAAGCCACGAAGTAAGAATTACAGTGATAGACTCCATCCTGCTGTGCGAAAGTGCTTATCTTACTGTTTTCTTTTTTTTTAAAAAAGGTGCATCGTAATGATGTAAGTGTGTTTCTAAATTTAAATCTCTTCTCTTTGTCTAGTTTAGCCTGTTTGCTCATCGCTTGACCATTGCCTGTTTTTGACCTTGACCCGGCCTTATGTTATTGGATTTGTCTGCCTGCATCTCAATAAAGAAAATACACTTAAACTGTGACTGCATCCAACTCAACCTCCATCACATGACACCAAATAAATCTTGAAAGGTGAAAAGAGAATAGAAGTTACTTATGAAGTTACACATGTCCATCCTCTCTCTCTCTCTCTCTCTCTCTCTCTCTCTCTCTCTCTCTCTCTCTCTCTCTCTCTCCCTCACTCTCTCTCTCTCTCTCTCTCTCTCTCTCTCTCTCACTCGCTCTCTCTCTCTCTCTCTCTCTCTCTCTCTCTCTCTCTCTCACTCTTTCCTGTGCACAGAAAGGATTAAAAGAAAAATATTAAATTTGCAATAAATAGACTCACTTAAAAAATGCCTTATAACCTACATTTCCATTTTTGTTATTATTATGGTCTGTGCAGGGAAACATCTCAGTACAGCAAGTTCACTCTAATACACACTAATACCAAACTGATGCACAGCACAAAAATATAATCACTAATCATTATCTTCCTATCTGTGTTAAAAAATAACGTCAGAAACAAACACTTCTCATTAGTCCTGTACTCACACAGAGCAGTGACCGTGCACTTATTCTAAGTTGCCCAAATACAATTAATTTAATATTCATGTGGCTCATTTGCATATTTTGGTGCATTAAAAAATGTATTAATGCACTTGCAACTGCATACATATACAAGTAAAATAAAAAGAAAATTCCTATTTCAGGAAAAATTATAGAAATGTTTTTTCCCATTTTAAAGCATTATTTTAAGCAGTGAGATCAGACACGACACTCTGAAATACTAATTTTGTCGAAAGTGCATTAATACATTTAGTTTAATAAGCATGTGGCTCTTTAACCTTATTTTTTCTTTTACTCATATACTTACACCTTTGGTTGGTTTTTGGTTATATGAACACTTGGTATCTGGTACTGCACATAACAAAGAATTAACATGAAAGTACTGTAGAGTTAGCTGGCATTAATATTTATTTATTTGGTTTTACAACATGCTGTCCTGGATCATTGCTGCCGTCGTCCGGCCTGTTGTTCTGCACGCGCTAACACACTCTTTATAGTTTGTTTACATTTGCATGAACATTTTTATTGTTCATGTTTACGGCTTTTGACAAACCCAGGGGAACTGTTTTCAATTTGGCTGATAAAAGAACACACTTTGAATGGAATTAGGAGGTTTGTAGGGAAGGTGGTGGATGAGCAGAGCTTTCCTGTCAGGGTAGCTGACTGTAGTAACATCAATCTGACACAAGAGAAACAGCATAAGAAGGGGAGAAACCTGATGAATTTACAGTATTTGATGAATGTACGCTGGTGTTCTTAGACATCAGCTAATCCTGATATTCACTTATAAGGGTTTGCCATGATTAAACCATGAATCAACCAATGTGAGAATATTTTAGGGTGTTTTACAGCTTGGGGGAAAAGCGAGTGGGGTCTCTGGAGGCTGAGTCCAACTGTATAAGTAGTGGATAAGTAGTGGATAAGTGGATACTAGATAAATAGTACCAAATGGGTAAGTAGATATAACCAGTTCAGAGTGTTAGCTAGTATATAAATGTCTTTACTTTTCTCTGTTCTCCTTTATGGCCAGAGTGGATAAATGGGGAAATGGCTTTGCTGCCAGGAATCACACAGAGGATTTGAAACTTCTAAGTGTCAAACTTGTAAGGATTTTACATTTCTAAGAATACGCTTCTTCCCCATTGGACTTCCTGTATGTTTGTTCATTAGGCTTACTGCACTATTATTCCAGGGGGCGCTCCTAGCTATGGCCCAGTCTATATCTGCATGATTTTCCTAATAAAATGTCCTGTGAGTTTATGTCTTAAGTAATGTTGACGTCTATAGTAATTATAAACGATTCACACAGGATTAGTGATCTCTGTCTACACAATGTACACATGGTTATAACATTAAAGATTCCATGAGTAATACACTCCCCTCATTTTACTTCATACTGATTGTTTTGACCTGTATTATAAACGCTTATTGTAGGGCTTGTGGCTGCACACACATTAATCATTAGTAGGTCACATGACCATAGCATGTATATAGGCTATACCTGTTCTAGGAACTCAGTAATCAGCGCTTCATGAGCATAGATTTTAATGGGGCAGCGTGACATTAATAATGATATAACCTCTCAACCTTTTTTGTTTGAGGCTTTCATACATGACTTTACACTATTATCTAGTGATTTTTTAGAGTAACCGCATAATAGATAATTGAGAGTCAGAAACATAAAGTCATCCAGCCTACAGTCTAGCAGCTCATTTAGAACAGCTTTTCACACACCACTGTTAATCTCCGTATGGGGTAATATCATTAACCAGGGTTTACATGCTTCCATTAACCTTCTCATGATTTTCTCATCACCTCATATTCACTTGGATGTCCTTCAGTCACATACCACTAGAGGGCAAAAAAAAAATATAATAAAATCTAGTATTACTGTGGAAAGAGGAAGGATACAGAGTCTGCATGCACTGAAATAGAAGGTAAAGATCACAGATACACCCATTCTCGTTCTTTCTTTCTTTCCGAGTAGTGCGATCTGACAGCGAGAAAACACAGGAAGTGCTGAGACATTAACACACACCACTGCTCTGTCAGTCAGTCAGTCGTTAGAGAGACAGGATGGAGTTCAGTCCACTCGCTGTGATGCTCTGTGAGTAAATGTTCTCTTTGTCTCTTCATTAGAGTGAGTGGTGGGGTATAAAGTTGTTCATCTGCAGTCTGAATGTCCTGAGTGATGAGTTTGTTGTGTGATTAGTACATGTGCAGAATGTTACAGTGTGCGGTCTGTTGGTTTTATGTCCCAGCGCTAAGTTTTTCACACTTCAATAAAGTGAAAGAAAAGAAGAAAAACACTTTAATGAGCAGAATAGTGACCTTTAAGTTATTGTAGTTTTTGTTTATTTATTATTAAGAGAGCTCAGAATGTATTTCTTACAGATGGTAGTTTAGATTTCCTGAATAAGATTTAATCTTGTGGGTTCGGTGTCTAAAATGTGCTGTTTTCATTAATACACTGAATATTTTCCATATTTACATCATGTTCTGTTTCTGTTCCCTTTTTAGTGCTGATTTCACTTATACCAGTGGCCCATGCTCAAGGTGATTTATATATAGTTTATCCTTTATACTGTGTGTATAATTTATTTGTTTTGGGGCTGAGAAGTTTGTGCACAATTGATTGTCACAGTCAAATGTGTTGATTTATGTACATTCTATTTGAAAAGCAACACAATATATCGAGTACTTACATGATGCTCTGTCTGTTTTGTTTTTTTCTTGAAAACAGTTTGTGCCCCCCTTCTGATCTCTCTTTATAGTTTATATAGTTCTAGAACAAGTTTAATGACAGCAGCACATGGTAACAACTGACATAAATAATGCTAAATAAAATGTCCCATGATGCCCCTGATTTCTTAATAGTAAGTAGGTTACACATATCAGTATCAACAAGTAATAAAAAACATGTACTCATACTCTGTCTAAATAAATGATATGTACACGTGGGATTAGTTTATGTAAGGTTTATTAACAACAGAATGTTTTATAGGGAGGCCTAAAGCTGTGGTGTCCATAGCGCCTGATACACATGTGTTCACTGGAGAGACAGTTACTCTCAGATGTGACATACAGGGAGGAGGAGACACTCAGTGGACATACAGCTGGGATAAGAATAACAGACTCACAGACATCACAGTGCAGGAGTTCAAAATCCGGTCTGTTCTATACGGTCACCATGGTGACTACACCTGCAGAGGACAGAGCAGTGACTCTCAGAGCTCAGAGATCAGTGATGCTGTTACACTGACTGTATCAGGTGAGTCTGTGGGTGTTTTTTATTTCTTATTTAATATATTAACATTATTTTTTAGGGTTTGGAATTTGATCTGTCAGTAACTGAGACGCTGTTTGTTTAATGTTGACTTTCACTTCCCTGTCTAGTACACACAGATCTCTTTCACAGGAATCATCATCATGTCTTGTGCAGGTCTTTATATTAAGTTTGCAGTATAATTGTGGTGAGTCAGTCTGATTAATAATACACAGCGAACATTAAGGAAGAAGGCAGTAAATCTCACCTTGTGTTGCCTCTGCCATTATCTGATTTACTATCTGATCATTTGAAGCATTGGATTTATAAGGTTTTATCTGAGAATTCTGTAATTTTGAGAGATTTTGATGATCAGCATCGTCCACATCAGTCTGTGTCTCATCACCTGAGGTAGAAGTCACTCACAGCATTTAAATACCAGCCTCATGATCTTCTCTTCACTTGACACTAACACCGCTGGGGAAATAATCCCTGATTCACTTCTGTTCTCTTCACTATGGTTCTAGTTATTAATGTCTTTGTATTGAGACATTTAAATATTTTATAACTTTATCTGCTGTCGTCTGTACAAAATGTGTAAGCTCTCCTCTCTGTTTTATGTTCTGAAGACATGCTCCTGATATCTTTTAAGAAAATGCATTTATGTTCAGATGGTGCTGCAGGATTTGTGCAGGATCCATAAAATAACAATCTAAAATCAGTAAATACAGTGTTTTACACTTCAATCTAATCATGCATTTTGTTACATAGAAAATATACTGAATACCAGCCGTGTAAGAAAAAGTACGAAAACATCTTGTATCAAATGTTAAATCTAAATGTTTGTTTTAGACACAAAGCATATGTTAAAGCACAGTGAATCTACTGCTTATGTTGTAAAGAGAAAAGCAGTTCTGACTCCTTCATCATTTCATACCAACAGAAAAACCCACACCGACTGTGAGAGTGAATCCTCAGAGCTCCGTCTACACTGGAGACACCATCACTCTGACCTGTGAGCTGCAGTCGACTGGATGGGAGATTCAATGGTACAAAAATAATCAGTCGTTACATCCTTTGAGCACTGAAGAAACAGACACACTCAAAGTGACAGACGATAATGATGGAGAAACAGTGTACCAGTGTCGAGCACGCAGGAGAAACTACAAGGGAGGGTACCACTCCTACTACTGCACAGAGTTCAGTGATCCTGTCAATATTACAGTGAGAGGTATGTCATGATTTTTTCCCTTTTCACCACAGGTTTGTTAGAAGGGATGAGAAAAAAAATTGCTTAATTATTGTAATTCCTTGTTATTCTAGAATGTTCAAATGATCTTTAAATATAAATGGTTTAAAAGTATTTGTCATTTGTGGCTGGTGAGATCCAATGCGAAAAAACAAAGAAAAATAAAGAGGTAAAGCTATAATTTTAAGATTTCCATCATGGGAAAGTCTTCAGGACCGAGGAGTTTATGATCTGCAGTTTTCCTGTAACATGACAAGCTGCATTTTTACATCACTCAGTATTTTTCTATAACAGTGTGAGACTGAGTGTTTTATTACTTACTTAAACTTTGTTAAAAGAAGGAAAAATACACAGAATACAGTACGTCTGAAACCAGAAACTCCAATGTGTGAGAAATGTAAGAAATTATCTTCACTTCCTTACAGTCTAAACACAACATACTATATTAAATAGAATAATAAGTAGTGACAAATACTATACATGGAAATATCTTGTAAATCATTATAACATGGTTACATGTCTGTAACTAAACACCTGAACTACACAAACTGTTGTAAAGTCTTAAGATTTAAGCACAAATTTACAGTAATTAAAAATAAAATAGTACACAAATCCTGCCCCATGCTGTGATCTTAATTACCATTGGGTTGAACAAACACCAGACACAAAGTTGTATGATTACTCACAGGTAACGCGGCTCAATATACATACACATATACATCCATATACATATACATATACATATCATTCAGCCACCGGATAATGTTGCGATCACTGAACGCCCTCTCCGCCTCCAACTCACCACAATGCATGCACCACCAGCTCCGCCCTAAAACTATATATATATATATATTAGTCTTGAGATGTTCACCTCATTACACCGTGAGCAGAGCCTCAACGTACCTGAACGGAAATGAAAACAGAAATGCCAGGGAGTGAGGAACTCCGAATCACAAAGACACATATGCGCTTGCCAAAATAAAGGTTCTTAAATAACAGGGTAGCTCCCACCTCATTGGTTTGCCGAAGCCATCCCCCGAGCAGGGCCAATGGGATAGTTAAATCACTTATACTGCCACACTCTCATGAAAAAAAAAACATCATGTGCAATTCATAAAAATCTTCTTACTGTGTATTAAATAAATGTAGATAAAATGTGTTGTATTTCCTGTGTAACAGAGAGACCAGGGGCAGTACTGAGTGTATCTCCACAGAGCTGGCTGACTGAAGGAGACTCAGTGACACTAAGCTGTGAGATTACAGACTCCTCTACAGACTGGACATTCAGCTGGTACACAACTGTTCCCTACAGAGACGGCTTAACTCAAATAAAACATAATCATGGCTATATCATGTATGTGGAGCTCCTCTCAGACAGCAGCAGAGGATCTGGAGGCAAATACACTCTCAGTCCTGCTGCTCTTAATCACACAGGAGTTTATATGTGCAGAGGAGAGAGAGGAGAACCAGCCTTTCACACACAGTACAGCAATCCACAGACACTATGGATCACTGGTGAGGAAAAATAACAGTGGGTTTAGGTTAAATAGTAAAGGTGTGGATGTGTGAATGTAAGAAGAGATTCATGCAACATTCATTTATTAATATGTATAAGGAAGTTAAAGCATGCTGAGTGCTGGTAGAATTTTCCCCTTTGTGACATTGGTGAAAAAAGCCATGTGCTGTGTTTGTGTGCTGTCTCCGTCCCTCATCTAGTCATTGGTTTATTTTCCTGGAAACAAAGAGGACTAAGGAGATGATTAAGGATTGAGGATCTATGGGCAGGAGGATTTTATTATAAAAGCCAGAAAGCCAGAACAGGTCAAAGAGACGCACAATATTCGTTGTGAACACAATACAAATATTAGTGAACACAATACAAATAGCAGAGCTGAAAAACAGGCAAGGGTCAAACACAGTAAAGTACAATATAAGAGAGCAGAGGGAAAATCCAAAAGAGTAATCAAGAGCAAAGGGGCTAAACACAGCAATGGCAATCACAAATTAAACATGGCTCTGAACTTTACATTGTGCAAATGCATGTGTGGCCTAATGTAATCTACAGTGAGGAAGAGACCTGGAGGTGGTGTGCTAGAGCTAGGCTAATACTGAGATGATGGTGATGTCTGGTGGTCATGTGATGTTGATGTGATGCTCTGATCATGTGCACCTATTCCTAGTTTCACCTCAAACTCTTTTTGTATTTATTCCCTCTGTGGTGTTCTGTGTCTTTGCTGATTTTTGTTCCTTTGCAGCAGCTGAAGGACTTTCCTGTGTTCCTAGTCCCAGTTTTCATTTTATTTCTCGGTTTTGAACTTTTCCATTTTGCAGCATTTATGATTATGGATGATCGCGTGTTAAACCTGTCTGTGTTATGACCCATGCTATGAACTGTGGCTTTGATTCCAGATTAATAAACATAATTCTGAATGCACATGCACTTGTATTCTCATTATATTCCATATTACACTTATTCTTATTTACATGACTCTCTTCTGTGTTTAAGGTGAATCTCCTCCAGTCTCTCTGATCATCAATCCCAGCAAAACCCAACACTTTACTAAAGACTCTCTCTCACAGAGCTGTGAGGACCAGATTAACTCTACTGGATGGAGAGTGAGACGATACACACACAGTGAGAGAGTGTTAGATTGTTCAAGGGGATCAGTTACAGGATCTACATGTAAAATCAGCTTCCTCTCCACATCCTACACTGGAGTTTACTGGTGTGAGTCTGAATCTGGAGAAAACAGTAATCCTGTCAACATCACAGTGCATGGTGCGTCTTCATGTAGTGTGTTTATTGTTAAAGGGAAAGGGAAAGGTTTCATTACAGAATATTCAGAACTCTGAGTTTCCAACTGGGAGAACTGTTCAACAAGACAAAGACATTATTTTCCAGACTGAGTAGAAGTACATGCTTACCGATACCCACACTGATAATGATAATGACATGAGTAACTTACTGAGTATTAATCAATCAGGGATGTCATAGAACATTTTATTTCTCTCTGTTTGTGTTGATTGCTGCTGTGTACAGATAACTCATTGTGCTTAGATTATGTTTAATATGCTATGGTATTTAAACAGTGTCTTTAATAGAGAGTGAAGGTGGAACCTGAGTTGTATCAGTGAACTTGGTCATTAAAAATGAGTGCAAAGTGCTGTGACTTTCAGCTTCACTCACAAGCAAAGTGTAGACGGTGGGGAGCGAGGGGAAAGGAAGTGCACATGGCTCAGTGCTCAGTGCTGTCATGTGTGATAGTTTCTCTGCACACTCTCTTCACTGCTCCACTCTCACAAATACCTTTGTGCACAATTAATGGCACCTTGAGTTCATTTTTAATGGCCATGTTCACTGAGACTGCTCTGTTCACTCATTTGGGTCACCCCCACACTCTATTAACTATAAAGTGTTTTATTAGGTTACTCATGTTGTAGGAAGATGCTGTAGTGTCTCCTCTTGATATTTTCACCGAGCCCAGGTTGCAGTCTGCTTTACTTTGAACATTAATCGTGAAATACTTCCAGATAACTTTCATTTTGTCATCTGTTCATTAGCAAGACAATGTACACTAGGCTTATCTAGGCTTATGTCACATGGTAGCACATCAGATGTTGGTGTCAGAGCTTGTTATTTTCTTTTTAAACAATTACCTATGATGATACCTGATACCAGTTCCAATGAATCCATAATTTGGACTGTGGAGACTCATTTATGCAGATTATATACAGATTAATTAGAGATATCATTTATTTTATTGTACGTGTGATTTTCTGTGTTCTAGATGGGGATGTGATCCTGGAGAGTCCTGTCCATCCTGTGACTGAGGGACATCCTCTGACTCTACGCTGTTTATATCGATACCCAAATTCCTCAAACCTCCGAGCTGATTTCTATAAAGATGGATCAGTTCTCCAGACTCAGACTACAGGAGAGATGATCATCCGAACTGTCTCAAAGTCAAATGAAGGTTTCTACCACTGTAAACACCCAGAGAGAGGAGAGTCACCGAAAAGCTGGGTCTCAGTCAGAGGTGAGAAATCATTTCAATATTCATTTAAATACAACTGTGACTGAAAGTGTTGAACTCAGTATCTTTACATAATGTAATCTATAGTGCTGAGTTTATGTAAGTACATGTACAGTATGGTATTTGTGCACGAGTGAACATGGATTTATTTGTACTGCAGTTTGAGTAAAACATACAAACAGTTCATCATGAATAAAGTGTTATTATAATGATTATTTTATTCACCGTCAGGTGTAGAAGCTCCATTCTCAGTGCTCATGCTGATCAGTAGTGTAGTGACGGCCTCTCCGTATCTGCTGGTGACCATCATTCTGCTGGTCAAATGTTACAGAGCTCGAGGTAAGAACTCTTTCAGTACGTTTCACATAATGAACAAACTAACTTTAATTACTGCCAGAAAAATATTTTCACTTAAAGAAAAGTAGAAATCATGTGACTCACTATTAGCATTTAAAAAAAAAAAAACATTTTGAAGTGACTGGAGACGACTGAATGAATGATGTTGATTTTCTAACACATCTGAGGCACTGGCACTTAAATGCAGTTCGGTTGCTTTTCTGTCATAAACACCTGGAGTAAAATTGTAATGAAACAAATGACCTTTTTCATTTCTTTAACAGCTCACACTGAAGACAGAATCCAGAACACAGTCATAGAGGAGTCAGCAAAGTTCATCTATAAAAAGAGGATCCGTTTAATGTAGAAATCATTTCATCATTCCTTTAGAGTCATTTTGTATATTGTAAATAATACTGATCTGTCGCTTTAACATCATGCTGTTCGTAGCTCAGCATCTTACACGCACTCGTCTTTCTGACTGGGTTTGTTTAGCTGAAGCCTGCAAACGTCCTCATGAGGTGAAAGTGAACATGTGTTTAGTCTCTAATAAAGCCTACATGTTGCTAATGCAAAAACACGTGTGAAATAAATGTATAATAAGGGTTATATATCATTTTGTTCACTGCGTTAGTTAACCTGGTTGCAATGATGTGTGAAGTACATGTAATATAATGAGAAAACTCTGAGCAAATACTCTTGTGCATTTTAAATATCGCCATTTTATTTTTAACATTTTGTATTTTTTAAAATAGAAAATAAAAGAAAATCTTAACCAAGACAATGTGTACTTTATTTCTCGCCAAGAAAAATGTGAACAAAAATACACTGTTAATGTTAAGCTGTGTACATTTTTTAAGTAAACTACTCTGGTTAATGACGTCAGTATGTGTTGAGGGACACGGTGGATAGATTAGGTAGATAAGTTAGATAACCATCTGTTAACTTAGCTAGTGATGGAAAGTGCTCTTTCAGCTCTTCTGCTGGTGATTGAGTACGCTAGTCATACTTATCATTAGTTGCTAGGGGTGTAACGATACGCGCCGGTCACGATTCAAATCAATTTACAATACTGACTTCAGGATTTCGATTCGATTCGATTTTTGTCTGTATAAAAGTAAATGAATTAAAAATGCCTATGAACAGAGGTTTAATATTGTTCAGAAAATGTACTACAGGTTCACTATATCTTAAACATAAATTAATTAATGTATAAATTCTTCCCAATATTTTGACTGAATAAACAAAGTGTCTGACCCGGGGAAAATGTTAATATCATATCGAATATCATATTGCCCTAATAACAGAGAATATCAGGTTTAGAAACCAAAATGAACTTTATTTTCCAGGCTTTTGGAGTCAGGTCCACCATTACCCGTGTTGAGGGGAAAAAGTCATAATATATGATATTACTAGAATAAAGTCTGAATTTTTCAAGAAAAAAATAATAATATGACATAATGGTGCGTATCACAGCAACAAAACTAGCCTAAAGAAAGATGTTACTTTACAAATAAAGAAATACTTCATCTTCTGCCGCATCCGCACCAGATAATTATTAGTATTATAACTTTAAAACTCACACAGTGTGGTAAGGAAAATGATTAGAGGAAATGAATGAAGACTCAGGAGAGCGCGAACTCTAGTGGTCAGTCGTAGCACTGCAGGGAGCGAGAGTGAAATCATTGCGTGAGACAAGCTCCGCCCACTACTCCCTTATTTACATATCCAATGCACACAGCACTCTAACTTTCCCTCATAGCTAATCTAATTTATATGAAACACACCCTCATTCATAAAGCTGTAAAAGCTGAGTTAGAGATGTGTCTCAAGTGTCTGCAAAAAATAATAGTTTATAATAATAAAATAATATTAACTGTACATTAAAGGCTGTCAATAATTTTTACATTTGACAATTTTATATTTATTTTGTGTTTACGGATGTGGAAGCTAACTGCACAGGCTGAAAAAAATATATATATATAATTTTGTATTTCTTAGTGCTTTGGTCTTAATTTGATGTAGAAACAACCTTCAGAACACTGAAAATGACAAAATAAAGTATACTACTTATTTCTCTAGTTATTGTGTCACGTAATGCAGGCGCAGGGCAGAAGCAAGTGCAGGTATGGAAGTTTAATGAAACAACAACAACAACAACAACAACAGCCAAAGGATAAGGCAGAAGACAATAATCATGAACACGCAGAGGTCAGGTGATCAGACAAACATCACAAGTAGGGCAGGGCAACAAGACGACATCATGAACGTAAGCAAAGTCAAAACACCAGAATAAACAGACATGATAGCAGGCTTGATAACAACAGAGACAAGACAACTGAGCGTACACTTCTCACTTGTTCAAGTGTTTGAACAGTCTCTATTATAGTGTGGTGTGATGATTGTGATCAGGAACAGGTGTGTGAGATTAGTCCTCATGAGAAGGTGACGTGTCTGTGTGTTACACTGGGAAGTGTAGTCCTCTTCCGCCATGTTTGTAGTTGTTGGTGCATTCTGGGAAATGGAGTAGCTGGTTTGCTCTGATGACATATTGCCAATAAAAATAGCTTGCATTATTAAATCTGAGCCGAATTAAAACATTTTCTTTAAAAAATATATTTTAAATGAAAATGGAGAATGTATTTGAGTAAATGTGATTTGAAGATCAGTTACAGGAGTGATGATGGATCCTGACAGGATTAGACCACTTTAGCACGGAGGATCATCACAATGAGAGCGACAGTAAAACATTTACATTTTACACATAAATAAAATGTAAACATCATTTATTTTTAAACTTAAAACAAATGTCAGATAATAACAGCACTGTTTTCATTTTTATTAAGAAATAAAAGTCAGTTTTATAAATTTATATTAGATTTGACTAAAAGGACAGATGATCAGTGGTGCTGAATTTTCACCTCCATTATTGAGACAGGGGCTGAAGAATGGATAAAGTTTCTCAGTGAAAGTCTGACCAGTGAAAGAGTAGATATGAGATTTTACATCAACATCATAGAAGGAGATCAGACCCTCCTCATAATCCACAAACACCCCCACCTTCTGAGGAGCCGGTTTCAAGGAGAGGGGAACAGAGGGAGAGTCCAGAGCCTCATATTCAGTCTCATTCCTCAGCCACACACACCAGTATCCATCTTCAGGACTGGGTGTAATCATCCCTTTCCTGTTAATGGACTCTTGGGCCACTCCTAAATCCCACTCAGTCTTCCCTCTGACCTGCACCTCATAGTAAAATCTCCCTGAGGAGAATCCCTCCTTTCCCAACGCAATGACATAATAATTAAACCTCTCTGGGTTATCAGGGAGATCCTGTTCTGTGTCTCCACATTTAACTTGTTTCCCATCATCAGACAGGATGAGATAAGGATTCGCTGTATCAGGATCCAGAGTCACATCCACTGAGAGACAGAAACACAGCGTACATCAGTTTTATCATTGCACAGTGTGTAACAGTGAAGAAATATAGATTTAGTCATGTGATCAATAAGAGCTCACAAACCTGCATATTGCTGAATTCTCTTCAGTTCTGTTTGGAAAATAATATTGGATAATTGGAGAGTTTAAAATTATGAGTTATAACAAAGTACTGTAACAATAAAACTAAAACACAAACATCATATTGATCTAAATATTTTATTACAGATTACACCACAGTGCTGTTGAGTTCTGATTGGTGTTGATTAATTTTCTAGAACAGCAGCTCGGACAGTCGTGCAGCTGCAAATCACAGGTTCATATTAATGCACTGGTTCTAATACCTTAGCGTTTCTATAGTAACAGCTCATTCACAGGGACTTGTATGCAGATGCTTTTTTATAAAAAGACATGTATAATCATTTCTGTAACCTTTATTTCTGTAACATTTATGGAAGGAGTCTCCAGTGTCGGCGCTTTGTAACAGTCAGAGGTAAAGCTGTAACTTTAAGATTTCTGATATCTTCAGGACAGAGGAGTTTACTCTTTGTAGCTTCTTGTTAATAGGACTAGGTGTGTTTTTATCTTATTAACATGAGTGAGAAAAAGAGAAGCTTGTAAGGAAATGACTGTTTATAGCTGCTATAACGGAAGTGAGAACAGAAACTAACTTGTTTCATGGATGTTTCACAACATTCAATATACTGTAACTATAAATGGATAAAAAGTGTGACATGTTATACTTCTATAAATAAAATGTTGGCATATTTCTGTGGTATAAGATGAATAAACTCTTTGGGAAAAGCTGTTATAAGAAAAAAATAATAACCTTGGGATGTAACAGTTACTGCTTCATCTTACCTCCCCTTTGTTGATTATTTTCCTAACACAGAGCTTTATAACTTACATCAGATCAAAAATCTCTAAATGCACACTGTACAATTCATGTATTTCTGTTATCAGGACATTTCTTTATACATTTCTGAATCAACATATTCTTAGAGATCATTAAACACTTACTAATCTTGTGAAGCTTCTCCATTTCCTCACTGAGAGTTTCCTGAAGCTGAGACAGAGCTCTCCTCAGAGGCTCCAGACTCAGATGAGAGTTAATTGTGACGTCAGGCCAGTCCTGGGTGTGTGGAGGGCTGCACAGTGACGGGTAAATCTACAGTACAGCAGGAGAGAGGAGAAATCCCTCAGCATGGGGACTGCTGTCCTGTCATGTGCTGCACTGCTATTGAGAAACAGAGGGACTCTGACCTGTAGGAGGTGGAGGTGATCCTCAGTGTGTGAGATCTGCTCCAGCTCAGTGTTTCTCCTCTTTAGCTCAGTGATTTCCTGCTCCAGCTCTTTAATCAACTCTTCAGCCTGCTTCTCTGCTGCTTTCTGCTTCTCCTCCATCACCTGAAGCAGCTCAGCCTGGCTTCTCTCAATGCAGCGCATCAGAGCACTGAAGATCTCCACACCGTCTGCTTTCTCCTTCTCTGTGTTTTTCCTAACAGGAGACACATCGAGCTAAATTATTTTATTTCATATGATTATATCAGGATTCTCCTAATGTGTTTTTATAAAGACGTTATTGTGTAGGTTAGTTAAGAGACTCACTTTATTGCGTTCTACAGAGTGTTTGATTTCCTCAATCTTCTTCAGTCGCTCCTGGATCATCTGCTGAACTTCTGCTCGTGTCTTCCCCAACTCAGTCTGAGAAAAATATATATTATGTATAAACTTATTAAAAATAAAGGTGATATTTGTGTTAAATATGCATCATTAATTTTCAGTCTCTCACCTTCTTCTCTCCACTCTCCTCCTCTATAGGAACAGTGTTGTGAGTTTTGTGGTCTCCCTCAGTACAGAACTGACACACACACGTCTGGTCGTCTCTACAGAACAGCTCCAGGGGTCTCTCATGTTTCTGGCAGATGTAGTCCTCCAGGTTCTCCACAGGCTCCATCAGTTTGTGCTTCTTCAATGAAGAAACTCTCTCATGAGGTTCCAGGTGAGTCTTGCAGTAAGACGTCATACAGGTCAGGCAGGACTTCACGGCTACACATTTCTCTTCAGAGCAGGCTTCACAGAGCACCAGAGATTGGGTCGGTTTTTCTGCAGCGCTGCTGGATTTCACCTGAACTGACTTCCTAAATGGAGCAGCAAGTCCAGAGATGAACGTATTCACACATAACTCAGGTCTTTTAGGGAATTCCTTCTTACACACTGGACATTGGCAGTGTGAACTGCTGTCCCAGAACTCTTTGAGACAGATCATACAGAAGTTGTGTCCACATGGAGTAGAGACTGGATCAGTGAACACATCCAGACAGATGGAGCACTGGAGCTGATCTTCACACAGGACACTGCTGGAGGAAGCCATGACTGACACAGGAGACACCATGAGAGTGGATTTAGACCACAGATAACTTTACACATTATTCATGAAAATTATCCAGAACTAAAGCTCTCAGTGTCGTGCTGTTAGAGTAAAATATAACTTTCTCTGTGTGAGTAAACACATAAAATCCACTTGAACTGTGACAAACCCAGTGCACTTTGAGCAGTTAGTAAATGACAAAACGAACAATAGTTACTGATAGGAACAGGAAGTAGTCTCACCTCTCACTCTGAAATATATATTAATACATTTATCTTATGTTTAATGTGAGCTAAAATCCTGTTCTTTAAGATGAAAGCCCTGTGTGTTTTATCCTGAAGAGGAACTGAACTGGAACAGATCCAGTGTATTTTAAACAGTGTAATAGAAATCAAGTGAAAAACAACTATACAAACAGGAAGTAGTCTCATCTGTAGCACCACTTACCAATTTCTATTTCTCTTTTCCTCCTGATTCCCCTCTTTTTCCTCTTGTTCCTGTTCTCTTAGTGTTCACCTGCAGTGGTTTTAATCCCTCGAAGAAAGAGAGAGAAGCTTCAAACTGGAGGCTGTGTCCTGCTGAAAGGATCTGGTTTTGGTCATGAAACGGTTTTGAGCTTGAGTTTCGGTTCAGCTGAGTGACGTCATAAGAGACACGCCCACTGTTTGACTTTTACTCGACTTGTAATTACAGATTCTGGTCACTAGATGGGGGAAATTCCCCCAGTGAACAACAGCGTTTTATACTGTCTCCATCTCTGTAATAAAATCTTCACTGTGTACATGTTCAGTAAGTAATTTTACTAATGATATTAATTTTCTCATAGGAGTGTGCTGGAGAAATGTGGTGTACATTAAAATGATATCAGTGTTGGGCTTCACAAGAGAAGAGGAACACGTTTATATTATATTAAAGCATTTATTAATAATAATAAAAAAATCTGTCAGGGTAAAAACAAACATCAGTTCTTCACACATATTTTACTGAAAATAATTTATAAAACAAACATCACAGTGTAGTTTATGATATCAATCATCCTTCTGTTTCCAGTTTTCTTAATCATCACTAATGCAGAATTTTGGTCTTTTTGTTTTATACACTCTCTCATGATGATCCTGACAGATGTTCAGTGAAAAATGCCAGAAAGCTGAAGCCCTTTTATTTAACTCACACCTACCATGTGTAATATGGGTGCATAAAAATGTATTTATATTCATATTTATAAACATAATACATTTTATATTCATATTAATAAATAAATTCATGCAGTTTTAATGTATTCATTCATTGTATTATTCATTGTGTGTGTGTGCTGTGTGCGTGTGTGTGTCAGAGAGAGCACCATTTTTTAACACAAACTTTGTTATAGATTTTTATTTTATTCATTCTACATTATCAAGTCAGTTCAAAAAAGTTTAAATTTCCAAACATTAGTTTTCCAGCACAAAATTAATGTTGCATAATTGTTTTTGTATGTCAGTAAAGAAAGCAGAATATTACATAATACACCACATTTCAGACCAAAAAAAACAAAAACAAAAACAAAACATAATGAAGGCTGCTGGGTTTTGCTGTAAAGCAAAGGAGCAAGTGCTCCAGAAAAACTGATTTTGTCAGAGAGATGCTCAAAAAAACTAAAATAATAAATAAATAAATAAATAAATAAATAAATAAATAAATAAACAAACAAACAAACAAACAAACAAATGAATAAATAAATAAATAAATACAACCGTTTATTTCCCTATAAAACTGCAAAAATTGAAAGTGGAATTTTTGTTTTAGTTTCTACGTGACATGAACAGTGCTAGATTCCAAATGGCATCACTCTATGTTGGCGATCTTCACCCTGATGTGACCGAGTCCATGCTCTTGGAGAAGTTCAGCTCTGTCGGACGAGTTCACTCTCTCCGCCTCTGCAGGAACAAGAGGACCGGCACATCACTCCAATACGCTTTTATCAACTTTCAGCATCGGGTCGATGGTAATACAAACATATCTAACACACCTTAACAGTATTCCCTACTCTACGTCATATATATTGTTCGTTGTCTGACCATCTGACACTAAGTAAAAATGACGACATATAAAGACTTTGGCCTGGTAACACTCCATAATTTCTTACAGCTATAGCAGCATTAACATCATTAATATCCTAAAAAATTATTTCAATATAAACATATGTACCTGATTTGAAGTAAAAGCAAAGCTCATTCATATATGCATCATAAATATGTGGAATATATTAGTCATGACAATTTTCAAACCTTAAAATACCTGAAGCATATGTCATTTTTCTGACCTGTCCCAATTTACCTGACTTCACCATTTCTACATCTCTTTGCCAAACTGGGACAGTGTTAAGTGAAATTAATTTGCAGTTAAGTACATTTCAAGGTTTATTCGATATCTAATATAATACGATGTTGTGAGCTCTATTTAAAAAGTGCTCTCTTTATAGTTTCAGATATGTTCACTTTGAGAGCGCAGAGGCTGCCGAGGCTGCCATCAAGAGGCTGAATGGCATGCTGTTCAATGACCGCAAGTCATCTGTATGTGTGTGTATTATCACTACAGTCCTGGACGTTCTACATCCGCCATGTTAGCATTGTAAAGTGACCTTGGACGTCATCATAAACACAAAAATCTTAAACAAGTAACAATTTATTCGGGTATTGTTAAACAAGTCCTGTTTAACTAAGGTTTAATACTTAAAAAGAGCCGACACTGTCTTCAGTGTTTTTTTCTGAGCTCGTCTGCAGCAATCCCATTGCATCATGGGATTGTTTGACTTGCATAGTGTGCATCTGTGGCATGCTGTAAAATCTCACCTGAAGCAGTACGCCATCCGGGTATTTCTCACCTACTGTTTCTCACATACTTAGAATTCGGACATACTCCTCTTCTGGCATACTGATTTTCACCTGCTAGATATAGTAGGTAAGTATGCGGTTTCGGACGCAGTCTCTCTCTTCAGTTCATCCATCAGTTCAGTGTACCGCTGTAGTTCAGTATCACTGTTTGTTATGCAGCGTCATGGCAGAGTGTCCAAGAAAAAAAAAGATAATACAAAAGGCACTTCACCCCAGACCACACTAAAGTGTACCCCTGTTCCATAGGGGTCAAAAATAACAACAGCTTTACAAGTTTTCAACAGTGACTTTTCGATTGTCCATGATGGGGTATATGATTGTAAAAGACATGTTGAGGTGAGTAAAACAGGTGTCATTTGTTCATTAGCATAGCTAATGTTATTTATAGTAGCTGGCTAGCTGCTAAGGAGCTACTCTATTGATGTCCTACATGATGAGGCCAAACTCCCTGTAGACTTGCTTAATTGCCTGTATTGAGTACATACAGGGCACACAGTGGCTAGTGCTTCCAGGGTCGGGGGTTCGATTCCCACTGTGACCCTGTGTGTGTTGAGTTTTGCATGTTCTCCCCGTGCTGCGGGGGTTTCCTCCAGGTATTCCGGTTTCCTCCCCCAGTCCAAAGACATGCATGATTGGCGTGTCTAAAGTGTCCGTAGTGTATGAATTTGTGCATGTGTTTGTGTGTATGTGTTTGTGTGCCCTGCGATGGATTGGCACCCTGTCCAGGGTGTACCCCGCCTTGTGCCCGATGCTCCCTGGGATAGGCTCCAGGTTCCCCGTGACCCTGAAAAGGAGTAAGCGGTATAGAAGATGGGTGGATGGATGGATATTGAGTACATATTTTAATGTCACATTGAGACTGCCAACAAAATATTTAGAAATGAGTGTAGACCTAAGCACATATGTGCTTAAAAGGCAGAAGCTGACGCAGTTTCATACCATGAACAGAACGAAACCACATTTTAGCACCTCTTGAAATACTGATATATGTGACATATTCACACTATAATTAATCTGTGTAGCGTTCATCACCAAGAGACAGATGCAAAAGTACAAAACTCTTTGTACTTCCTCTTTCTCTCTCTCTCTCTCTCTCTCTCTCTGTAAGAACACAGGAAGTTGAGACTTTAACACACTCCACTGCTCTGTCAGTCAGTCAATCGTTAGAGAGACAGGATGGAGTTCAGTCCACTCGCTGTGATGCTCTGTGAGTAAATGTTCTCTTTGTGTCTTCATTAGAATGAGTGGTGGGGTATAAAGTTGTTCATCTGCAGTCTGAATGTCCTGAGTGATGAGTTTATTGTGTGATTAGTACATGTGCAGAATGTTACAGTGTGCGGTCTGTTGGTTTTATGTCCCAGCGCTAAGTTTTTCACACTTCAATAAAGTTAAATAAAGAAGAAAAACACTTTAATGAGCAGAATAGTGACCTTTAAGTTATTGTAGTTTTTGTTTATTTATTATTAAGAGAGCTTAGAATGGATGGTGTTTGTACTTTCACCAATGGAAGTCAGGGTTGTGAATAACTGAAATGTCTTTAGCTGCTGTGGTGAGACTCTGGTGGTGTTTCCTGTGAACAGAAAGGTTTAACAAAACCATGTTAGTGTTAACTAGACTTACTGAGAAAATGCCTTATAACCTACATTTCCATTTTTGTGACTATTATGGTCTGTGCAGTGAAACATCTCAGTACAAAAAGTTAAATCTAATACAATAATATCAAACTAATGCATGTTTTATTCACCATTACTGATTATGTACTTATTTAAAGTCTTTAAAACCACAGCAAACGAATCCGTCGAATGGGAGGTACCACGGTAAGCCGCTGGATGTGGGTCTGTCAACTGAAAAATGCATGAACAAGGTGTGTAAAAAATGTGTATAGTTCAGCAGCCTCCCCCAGGTCCTAGTGCCAGCCCAGGAACACGTTCAAGATGCGACGGAAAGAACTGTTGATGAAAAAAGATATCAAAAAGAAAATATATGAGATATTTTAGATATATTGATTTGCTTGGGGGGGTCTAATGAATATTTGGGGGGTTTCCCCCTCAAAATAGGCCTAGCGACATCCCTGGCGTTATCTGTAGTAAAACTGTAACAAGAACATAATGGGGTGCAAATGGAGGAATGGTTACACACGCAGGTTTGCACGGGCACATTGATATATGAAAACAGAGAAAATACCTCATAACCTACAGCATTTTTGTTACTATTATGGTCTGTGCTGGGAATCATCTCAGTGCAGTAAGTTCATTCTAATACACACTAACATCAAACATTTTTATTAATAATAAAACCAGCACTATTTACTTATTTGTGTCAAAAATAACAGAAATAATGATGCAGAAATAATCACTTCTCATTAGCCTTGTTACACACATATACACACAAACACACACGCACACACACACATACTCTCACACGCGCACACACACACACACACACACACACACGCACACACACACACACACAGGGAAGTGACAGTTTCAGAGGCCTGAGAGCAGATACGAGTCAGCAGTTGTGGTTTAGCTTCTTTTTTTTTTAATACAGTGTTGTGTGTTCAGCAGTAAAGAAGGGGACTGACTTGTAGTAACTTTAATTTTGATGGACAAATATAACCCCACTGTCACTTACTGAGGTGTTTTAAAGTCAACAGTTGACCAAGCTGAAAACATTTGCATGTTGCATGGATCCATGTTGATGCCAAATCCTGAGCCTACCACCTGCATCGTGCAGCAAAAATCATGATAGGTGAGCCTGTGCCTACTCTACGCTCGGATTCCTTTTCTTGACTAAGAAGAGTGATCTTCAGCTGTTGTGGTCCATCCGCCTCAAGGTTCAACATTTTGTGCATTCTGAGATGCGTTTCTGCTCAAAGAGTGGCTATTTGAGACACGTTTCCTTCGACTATAGATCATAACTCATCATTTCCAACCTCTGACCAGGAAAAACCATAGAAAACATCCCCTCAACTCGAAATTCCTACTTGAGAACTCGGGGTGGTCTTCCCAAATAATAAAGTGTTATCTTTAAAGCAGAAACTGGATCCTGCAGTAGTATTACGCTGCAACTGTACTGTACTGTAAGTCTGTTATACCCGCTGTTATATTTCAGTGCTTTAAATAGTCATGAGGCCTAACATATTTCCAGTAGATCTGTATGAACACTAGGTTGTTATACCACAGAGCTAGTGTCATCATTATAACAACAATCTTCTATTACTATGTGGATAGAACACATTTCAGTTCATTCGAGAATATCTGGGATTATAACGGGTCTGGTTCTTACCTTACTGATGAAGGGGAATTGTCGCTGGCGAGTAAGGGTCCTTTCACACTGAGCACAATTAAGCGACATGAATGTTTGACCCAATGATGCTCTTAAATAGAAACAGTAGATCCCGATGGAGCTGTTCACACCAGGTGTGATCATTCGCGGTGCGACAAAGCGACACTTTTTTTTGTCCAGTGTGTCTATTTTTTTCCCCTGCAACGAAATGGACCGTCCAATTAGATTTGAGCTTTAGATCACGTGTCCGGAGACACTGCTGTTGCACAAATGGGTGAGATTGGTGAGATGATATCACAGAAAGTGTTTTGAAAACCAGTGTAAACACTGATGGAGAGTATTCCGGAAGAGAGAATAGAATGGATATTGAGTTCTTGTTATCATTTGCTAAGTTTCCATCTATTTTTTGCACATTTCTGTAATCGACAAAGTGAAAGAGAGTAAAAAAGTTTGCGATATTTGCTGTTTCCTGTCTGTTTCCATCCAACTAGCCTTTTACCGATAAAATGGTGCATGCATCAGTTACTTCTGCAATAAAAAGTGTCGTTTGCTCAGTGCGGTTTCTCTCTCTTTCTCTTTCTTTCACACACACACACACACACACACACTCACACACTCACAACACCTGGAGAGAAACAAACCGTCGTCACATGTCATAGTATAAGGTATATTTCTTACTGAAATACTTCATATTCGTTTGAATGAAAACAAATATTTATTTTTATAATGTTACAGTTGGACATTTTGTAGCAGAAAACAATACTCAGCATGTCATTTGTTATTTATCTTTATATTCTTGTTGAAAGATGTCAGCAGTAAACATAACGGGATAGTAAAAACTGAACTGTCACTTCATTTATCAAAGTTCTTCCACCACGAAATAAAGTGGGCTGGTCTTGGAAATTAAACTCTGGTTTTGTTATTGCATTATATTTCACATTATTTCATTCAGACTAAAACAGCTTGATGACGCTGTTCAAAAAACACAAAACAAAATTTCTGCCTCCCTTTCTGGGTAGAATCCACATACAATAAGAAAAGTTAGTTTCTGTGCTTCTTAACAGTTTGTGTTGTGGTGCTATGCGCCAACATTTATGTGATTCTTCTTCTAAGTGGTCAAAGACGATAGGCCGATCAGCTGAATAGTGGGTTGCGCCACCTAGTGTGCAGGTGTAAAATGCATTCTTGGTCCTCGCCACCTATTGAGCAGGTGTGAATTAGCTGAAGGCGATCAATCGTTTCGTGTTTGGTGTGAAAGCACCATTCGTCTGCGGTTCACTTCGCTTTATCGCATCGCGCTCAGTGTGAAAGGATCTTAAAGCTACAAATGCCTTTCTCAACATCAGCTGCCTCCGTAAAAATCTTCTAATACGACTAGCAGGATTAAGTTAAAATCATTGTGCTGCATAAGCGATAAACCTATTAGGCATGCAAGATGTCCGTGTGTCACCGTGCCCCGAACGACTCCAAACAAGCCACAAAGTAAGAATTACAGTGATAGACTCCATCCTGCTGTGCGAAAGTGCTTATCTTACTGTTTTCTTTTTTTAAAAAGGTGCATCGTAATGATGTAAGTGTGTTTCTAATTTTATATCTCTTGTCTTTGTCTAGTTTAGCCTGTTTGCTCATCGCTTGACCATTGCCTGTCTTTGACCTTGACCCGGCCTTATGTTATTGGATTTGTCTGCCTACATCTCAATAAAGAAAATACACTTAAACTGTGACTGCATCCAACTCAACCTCCATCACATGACACCAAATAAATCTTGAAAGGTGAAAAGAGAATAGAAGTTACATATGAAGTTACACAAGTCCATCCTCTCTCTCTCTCTCTTCTCTCTCTCTCTCTCTCTCTCTCTCTCTCTCTCTCTCTCTCCCTCACTCTCTCTCTCTCTCTCTCTCTCTCTCTCTCTCTCACTCGCTCTCTCTCTCTCTCTCCTCTCTCTCTCTCTCTCTCTCTCTCTCTCACTCTTTCCTGTGCACAGAAAGGATTAAAAGAAAAATATTAAATTTGCAATAAATAGACTCACTTAAAAAATGCCTTATAACCTACATTTCCATTTTTGTTGTTATTATGGTCTGTGCAGGGAAACATCTCAGTACAGCAAGTTCACTCTAATACACACTAATACCAAACTGATGCACAGCACAAAAATATAATCACTAATCATTATCTTCCTATCTGTGTTAAAAATAACGTCAGAAACAAACACTTCTCATTAGTCCTGTACACACACAGAGCAGTGACCGTGCACTTATTCTAAGTTGCCCAAATACAATTAATTTAATATTCATGTGGCTCATTTGCATATTTTGGTGCATTAAAAAATGTATTAATGCACTTGCAACTGCATACATATACAAGTAAAATAAAAAGAAAATTCCTATTTCAGGAAAAATTATAGAAATGTTTTTTCCCATTTTAAAGCATTATTTTAAGCAGTGAGATCAGACACGACACTCTGAAATACTAATTTTGTCGAAAGTGCATTAATACAATTTAGTTTAATAAGCATGTGGCTCTTTAACCTTATTTTTTCTTTTACTCATATACTTACACCTTTGGTTGGTTTTTGGTTATATGAACACTTGGTATCTGGTACTGCACATAACAAAGAATTGACATGAAAGTACTGTAGAGTTAGCTGGCATTAATATTTATTTATTTGGTTTTACAACATGCTGTCCTGGATCATTGCTGCCGTCGTCCGGCCTGTTGTTCTGCACGCGCTAACACACTCTTTATAGTTTGTTTACATTTGCATGAACATTTTTATTGTTCATGTTTACGGCTTTTGACAAACCCAGGGGCACTGTTTTCAATTTGGCTGATACAAGAACACACTTTGAATGGAATTAGGAGGTTTGTAGGGAAGGTGGTGGCTGAGCAGAGCTTTCCTGTCAGGGTAGCTGACTGTAGTAACATCAATCTGACACAAAAGAAACAGCATAAGAAGGAGAGAAACCTGATGAATTTACAGTATTTGATGAATGTACGCTGGTGTTCTTAGACATCAGCTAATCCTTATATTCACTTATAAGGGTTTGCCATGATTAAACCATGAATCAACCAATGTGAGAATATTTTAGGGTGTTTTACAGCTTGGGGGAAAAGCGAGTGGGGTCTCTGGAGGCTGAGTCCAACTGCATAAGTAGTGGATAAGTAGTGGATAAGTGGATACTAGATAAATAGTACCAAATGGGTAAGTAGATATAACCAGTTCAGAGTGTTAGCTAGTATATAAATGTCTTTACTTTTCTCTGTTCTCCTTTATGGCCAGAGTGGATAAATGGGGAAATGGCTTTGCTGCCAGGAATCACACAGAGGATTTGAAACTTCTAAGTGTCAAACTTGTAAGGATTTTACATTTCTAAGAATACGCTTCTTCCCCATTGGACTTCCTGCATGTTTGTTCATTAGGCTTACTGCACTATTATTCCAGGGGGCGCTCCTAGCTATGGCCCAGCCTTTATCTGCATGACTTTCCTAATAAAATGTCCTGTGAGTTTATGTCTTAAGTAATGTTGACGTCTATAGTAATTATAAACGATTCACACAGGATTAGTGATCTCTGTCTACACAATGTACACATGGTTATAACATTAAAGATTCCATGAGTAATACACTCCCCTCATTTTACTTCATACTGATTGTTTTGACCTGTATTATAAACGCTTATTGTAGGGCTTGTGGCTGCACACACATTAATCATTAGTAGGTCACATGACCATAGCATGTATGGAGTCTATACCTGTTCTAGGAACTCAGTAATCAGCGCTTCATGAGCATAGATTTTAATGGGGCAGCGTGACATTAATAATGATATAACCTCTCAACCTTTTTTGTTTGAGGCTTTCATACATGACTTTACACTATTATCTAGTGATTTTTTAGAGTAACCGCATAATAGATAATTGAGAGTCAGAAACATAAAGTCATCCAGCCTACAGTCTAGCAGCTCATTTAGAACAGCTTTAGACATACCATTGTTAATCTCCGTATGGGGTAATATCTAGTATTACTGTGGAAAGAGGAAGGAAGAGCAGATACAGAGTCTGCATGCACTGAAATAGAAGGTAAAGATCACAGATACACCCATTCTCGTTCTTTCTTTCTTTCCGAGTAGTGCGATCTGACAGCGAGAAAACACAGGAAGTGCTGAGACATTAACACACACCACTGCTCTGTCAGTCAGTCAGTCGTTAGAGAGACAGGATGGAGTTCAGTCCACTCGCTGTGATGCTCTGTGAGTAAATGTTCTCTTTGTGTCTTCATTAGAGTGAGTGGTGGGGTATAAAGTTGTTCATCTGCAGTCTGAATGTCCTGAGTGATGAGTTTGTTGTGTGATTAGTACATGTGCAGAATGTTACAGTGTGCAGTCTGTTGGTTTTATGTCCCAGCGCTAAGTTTTTCACACTTCAATAAAGTGAAAGAAAAGAAGAAAAACACTTTAATGAGCAGAATAGTGACCTTTAAGTTTTTATGTTTTTGTTTATTTATTATTAAGAGAGCTTAGAGTGTATTTCTTACAGATGGTAGTTTAGATTTCCTGAATAAGATTTAATCTTGTGGGTTCGGTGTCTAAAATGTGCTGTTTTCATTAATACACTGAATATTTTCCATTTTTACATCATGTTCTGTTTCTGTTCCCTTTTTAGTGCTGATTTCACTTATACCAGTGGCCCATGCTCAAGGTGATTTATATATAGTTTATCCTTTATACTGTGTGTATAATTTATTTGTTTTGGGGCTGAGAAGTTTGTGCACAATTGATTGTCACAGTCAAATGTGTTGATTTATGTACATTCTATTTGAAAAGCAACACAATATATCGAGTACTTACATGATGCTCTGTCTGTTTTGTTTTTTTCTTGAAAACAGTTTGTGCCCCCCTTCTGATCTCTCTTTATAGTTTATATAGTTCTAGAACAAGTTTAATGACAGCAGCACATGGTAACAACTGACATAAATAATGCTAAATAAAATGTCCCATGATGCACCTGATTTCTTAATAGTAAGTAGGTTACACATATCAGTATCAACAAGTAATAAAAAACATGTACTCATACTCTGTCTAAATAAATGATATGTACACGTGGGATTAGTTTATGTAAGGTTTATTAACAACAGAATGTTTTATAGGGAGGCGTAAAGCTGTGGTGTCCATAACGCCTGATACACATGTGTTCACTGGAGAGACAGTTACTCTCAGATGTGACGTACAGGGAGGAGGAGACACTCAGTGGACATACAGCTGGTATAAAAATAACAGACTCACAGACAGCACAGTGCAGGAGTTCAGAATGCGGTCTGTTCTATACTTTCACCATGGTGACTTCACCTGCAGAGGACAGAGCAGTGACTCTCAGAGCTCAGAGATCAGTGATGCTGTTACACTGACTGTATCAGGTGAGTCTGTGGGTGTTTTTTATTTCTTATTTAATATATTAACATTATTTTTTAGGGTTTGGAATTTGATCTGTCAGTAACTGAGACGCTGTTTGTTTAATGTTGACTTTCACTTCCCTGTCTAGTACACACAGATCTCTTTCACAGGAATCATCATCATGTCTTGTGCAGGTCTTTATATTAAGTTTGCAGTATAATTGTGGTGAGTCAGTCTGATTAATAATACACAGCGAACATTAAGGAAGAAGGCAGTAAATCTCACCTTGTGTTGCCTCTGCCATTATCTGATTTACTATCTGATCATTTGAAGCTTTGGATTTATAAGGTTTTATCTGAGAATTCTGTAATTTTGAGAGATTTTGATGATCAGCATCGTCCACATCAGTCTGTGTCTCATCACCTGAGGTAGAAGTCACTCACAGCATTTAAATACCAGCCTCATGATCTTCTCTTCACTTGACACTAACACCGCTGGGGAAATAATCCCTGATTCACTTCTGTTCTCTTCACTATGGTTCTAGTTATTAATGTCTTTGTATTGAGACATTTAAATATTTTATAACTTTATCTGCTGTCGTCTGTTCAAAATGTGTAAGCTCTCCTCTCTGTTTTATGTTCTGAAGACATGCTCCTGATAATCTTTTAAGAAAATGCATTTATGTTCAGATGGTGCTGCAGGATTTGTGCAGGATCCATAAAATAACAATCTAAAATCAGTAAATACAGTGTTTTACACTTCAATCTAATCATGCATTTTGTTACATAGAAAATATACTGAATACCAGCCGTGTAAGAAAAAGTACGAAAACATCTTGTATCAAATGTTAAATCTAAATGTTTGTTTTAGACACAAAGCATATGTTAAAGCACAGTGAATCTACTGCTTATGTTGTAAAGAGAAAAGCAGTTCTGACTCCTTCATCATTTCATACCAACAGAAAAACCCACACCGACTGTGAGAGTGAATCCTCAGAGCTCCGTCTACACTGGAGACACCATCACTCTGACCTGTGAGCTGCAGTCGACTGGATGGGAGATTCAATGGTACAAAAATAATCAGTCGTTACATCCTTTGAGCACTGAAGAAACAGACACACTCAAAGTGACAGACGATAATGATGGAGAAACAGTGTACCAGTGTCGAGCACGCAGGAGAAACTACAAGGGAGGGTACCACTCCTACTACTGCACAGAGTTCAGTGATCCTGTCAATATTACAGTGAGAGGTATGTCATGATTTTTTCCCTTTTCACCACAGGTTTGTTAGAAGGGATGAGAAAAAAAATTGCTTAATTATTGTAATTCCTTGTTATTCTAGAATGTTCAAATGATCTTTAAATATAAATGGTTTAAAAGTATTTGTCATTTGTGGCTGGTGAGATCCAATGCGAAAAAACAAAGAAAAATAAAGAGGTAAAGCTATAATTTTAAGATTTCCATCATGGGAAAGTCTTCAGGACCGAGGAGTTTATGATCTGCAGTTTTCCTGTAACATGACAAGCTGCATTTTTACATCACTCAGTATTTTTCTATAACAGTGTGAGACTGAGTGTTTTATTACTTACTTAAACTTTGTTAAAAGAAGGAAAAATACACAGAATACAGTACGTCTGAAACCAGAAACTCCAATGTGTGAGAAATGTAAGAAATTATCTTCACTTCCTTACAGTCTAAACACAACATACTATATTAAATAGAATAATAAGTAGTGACAAATACTATACATGGAAATATCTTGTAAATCATTATAACATGGTTACATGTCTGTAACTAAACACCTGAACTACACAAACTGTTGTAAAGTCTTAAGATTTAAGCACAAATTTACAGTAATTAAAAATAAAATAGTACACAAATCCTGCCCCATGCTGTGATCTTAATTACCATTGGGTTGAACAAACACCAGACACAAAGTTGTATGATTACTCACAGGTAACGCGGCTCAATATACATACACATATACATCCATATACATATACATATACATATCATTCAGCCACCGGATAATGTTGCGATCACTGAACGCCCTCTCCGCCTCCAACTCACCACAATGCATGCACCACCAGCTCCGCCCTAAAACTATATATATATATATATTAGTCTTGAGATGTTCACCTCATTACACCGTGAGCAGAGCCTCAACGTACCTGAACGGAAATGAAAACAGAAATGCCAGGGAGTGAGGAACTCCGAATCACAAAGACACATATGCGCTTGCCAAAATAAAGGTTCTTAAATAACAGGGTAGCTCCCACCTCATTGGTTTGCCGAAGCCATCCCCCGAGCAGGGCCAATGGGATAGTTAAATCACTTATACTGCCACACTCTCATGAAAAAAAAAACATCATGTGCAATTCATAAAAATCTTCTTACTGTGTATTAAATAAATGTAGATAAAATGTGTTGTATTTCCTGTGTAACAGAGAGACCAGGGGCAGTACTGAGTGTATCTCCACAGAGCTGGCTGACTGAAGGAGACTCAGTGACACTAAGCTGTGAGATTACAGACTCCTCTACAGACTGGACATTCAGCTGGTACACAACTGTTCCCTACAGAGACGGCTTAACTCAAATAAAACATAATCATGGCTATATCATGTATGTGGAGCTCCTCTCAGACAGCAGCAGAGGATCTGGAGGCAAATACACTCTCAGTCCTGCTGCTCTTAATCACACAGGAGTTTATATGTGCAGAGGAGAGAGAGGAGAACCAGCCTTTCACACACAGTACAGCAATCCACAGACACTATGGATCACTGGTGAGGAAAAATAACAGTGGGTTTAGGTTAAATAGTAAAGGTGTGGATGTGTGAATGTAAGAAGAGATTCATGCAACATTCATTTATTAATATGTATAAGGAAGTTAAAGCATGCTGAGTGCTGGTAGAATTTTCCCCTATGTGACATTGGTGAAAAAAGCCATGTGCTGTGTTTGTGTGCTGTCTCCGTCCCTCATCTAGTCATTGGTTTATTTTCCTGGAAACAAAGAGGACTAAGGAGATGATTAAGGATTGAGGATCTATGGGCAGGAGGATTTTATTATAAAAGCCAGAAAGCCAGAACAGGTCAAAGAGACGCACAATATTCGTTGTGAACACAATACAAATATTAGTGAACACAATACAAATAGCAGAGCTGAAAAACAGGCAAGGGTCAAACACAGTAAAGTACAATATAAGAGAGCAGAGGGAAAATCCAAAAGAGTAATCAAGAGCAAAGGGGCTAAACACAGCAATGGCAATCACAAATTAAACATGGCTCTGAACTTTACATTGTGCAAATGCATGTGTGGCCTAATGTAATCTACAGTGAGGAAGAGACCTGGAGGTGGTGTGCTAGAGCTAGGCTAATACTGAGATGATGGTGATGTCTGGTGGTCATGTGATGTTGATGTGATGCTCTGATCATGTGCACCTATTCCTAGTTTCACCTCAAACTCT
The DNA here is from genome assembly GCF_023375685.1 of Ictalurus furcatus. Taxonomy (NCBI): domain Eukaryota; kingdom Metazoa; phylum Chordata; class Actinopteri; order Siluriformes; family Ictaluridae; genus Ictalurus; species Ictalurus furcatus. Next base: position 32,571,191 of record NC_071261.1, read on the forward strand.
TTTTGTATTTATTCCCTCTGTGGTGTTCTGTGTCTTTGCTGATTTTTGTTCCTTTGCAGCAGCTGAAGGACTTTCCTGTGTTCCTAGTCCCAGTTTTCATTTTATTTCTCGGTTTTGAACTTTTCCATTTTGCAGCATTTATGATTATGGATGATCGCGTGTTAAACCTGTCTGTGTTATGACCCATGCTATGAACTGTGGCTTTGATTCCAGATTAATAAACATAATTCTGAATGCACATGCACTTGTATTCTCATTATATTCCATATTACACTTATTCTTATTTACATGACTCTCTTCTGTGTTTAAGGTGAATCTCCTCCAGTCTCTCTGATCATCAATCCCAGCAAAACCCAACACTTTACTAAAGACTCTCTCTCACAGAGCTGTGAGGACCAGATTAACTCTACTGGATGGAGAGTGAGACGATACACACACAGTGAGAGAGTGTTAGATTGTTCAAGGGGATCAGTTACAGGATCTACATGTAAAATCAGCTTCCTCTCCACATCCTACACTGGAGTTTACTGGTGTGAGTCTGAATCTGGAGAAAACAGTAATCCTGTCAACATCACAGTGCATGGTGCGTCTTCATGTAGTGTGTTTATTGTTAAAGGGAAAGGGAAAGGTTTCATTACAGAATATTCAGAACTCTGAGTTTCCAACTGGGAGAACTGTTCAACAAGACAAAGACATTATTTTCCAGACTGAGTAGAAGTACATGCTTACCGATACCCACACTGATAATGATAATGACATGAGTAACTTACTGAGTATTAATCAATCAGGGATGTCATAGAACATTTTATTTCTCTCTGTTTGTGTTGATTGCTGCTGTGTACAGATAACTCATTGTGCTTAGATTATGTTTAATATGCTATGGTATTTAAACAGTGTCTTTAATAGAGAGTGAAGGTGGAACCTGAGTTGTATCAGTGAACTTGGTCATTAAAAATGAGTGCAAAGTGCTGTGACTTTCAGCTTCACTCACAAGCAAAGTGTAGACGGTGGGGAGAGAGGGGAAAGGAAGTGCACATGGCTCAGTGCTCAGTGCTGTCATGTGTGATAGTTTCTCTGCACACTCTCTTCACTGCTCCACTCTCACAAATACCTTTGTGCACAATTAATGGCACCTTGAGTTCATTTTTAATGGCCATGTTCACTGAGACTGCTCTGTTCACTCATTTGGGTCACCCCCACACTCTATTAACTATAAAGTGTTTTATTAGGTTACTCATGTTGTAGGAAGATGCTGTAGTGTCTCCTCTTGATATTTTCACCGAGCCCAGGTTGCAGTCTGCTTTACTTTGAACATTAATCGTGAAATACTTCCAGATAACTTTCATTTTGTCATCTGTTCATTAGCAAGACAATGTACACTAGGCTTATCTAGGCTTATGTCACATGGTAGCACATCAGATGTTGGTGTCAGAGCTTGTTATTTTCTTTTTAAACAATTACCTATGATGATACCTGATACCAGTTCCAATGAATCCATAATTTGGACTGTGGAGACTCATTTATGCAGATTATATACAGATTAATTAGAGATATCATTTATTTTATTGTACGTGTGATTTTCTGTGTTCTAGATGGGGATGTGATCCTGGAGAGTCCTGTCCATCCTGTGACTGAGGGACATCCTCTGACTCTACGCTGTTTATATCGATACCCAAATTCCTCAAACCTCCGAGCTGATTTCTATAAAGATGGATCAGTTCTCCAGACTCAGACTACAGGAGAGATGATCATCCGAACTGTCTCAAAGTCAAATGAAGGTTTCTACCACTGTAAACACCCAGAGAGAGGAGAGTCACCGAAAAGCTGGGTCTCAGTCAGAGGTGAGAAATCATTTCAATATTCATTTAAATACAACTGTGACTGAAAGTGTTGAACTCAGTATCTTTACATAATGTAATCTATAGTGCTGAGTTTATGTAAGTACATGTACAGTATGGTATTTGTGCACGAGTGAACATGGATTTATTTGTACTGCAGTTTGAGTAAAACATACAAACAGTTCATCATGAATAAAGTGTTATTATAATGATTATTTTATTCACCGTCAGGTGTAGAAGCTCCATTCTCAGTGCTCATGCTGATCAGTAGTGTAGTGACGGCCTCTCCGTATCTGCTGGTGACCATCATTCTGCTGGTCAAATGTTACAGAGCTCGAGGTAAGAACTCTTTCAGTACGTTTCACATAATGAACAAACTAACTTTAATTACTGCCAGAAAAATATTTTCACTTAAAGAAAAGTAGAAATCATGTGACTCACTATTAGCATTTAAAAAAAAAAAAACATTTTGAAGTGACTGGAGACGACTGAATGAATGATGTTGATTTTCTAACACATCTGAGGCACTGGCACTTAAATGCAGTTCGGTTGCTTTTCTGTCATAAACACCTGGAGTAAAATTGTAATGAAACAAATGACCTTTTTCATTTCTTTAACAGCTCACACTGAAGACAGAATCCAGAACACAGTCATAGAGGAGTCAGCAAAGTTCATCTATAAAAAGAGGATCCGTTTAATGTAGAAATCATTTCATCATTCCTTTAGAGTCATTTTGTATATTGTAAATAATACTGATCTGTCGCTTTAACATCATGCTGTTCGTAGCTCAGCATCTTACACGCACTCGTCTTTCTGACTGGATTTGTTTAGCTGAAGCCTGCAAACGTCCTCATGAGGTGAAAGTGAACATGTGTTTAGTCTCTAATAAAGCCTACATGTTGCTAATGCAAAAACACGTGTGAAATAAATGTATAATAAGGGTTATATATCATTTTGTTCACTGCGTTAGTTAACCTGGTTGCAATGATGTGTGAAGTACATGTAATATAATGAGAAAACTCTGAGCAAATACTCTTGTGCATTTTAAATATCGCCATTTTATTTTTAACATTTTGTATTTTTTAAAATAGAAAATAAAAGAAAATCTTAACCAAGACAATGTGTACTTTATTTCTCGCCAAGAAAAATGTGAACAAAAATACACTGTTAATGTTAAGCTGTGTACATTTTTTAAGTAAACTACTCTGGTTAATGACGTCAGTATGTGTTGAGGGACACGGTGGATAGATTAGGTAGATAAGTTAGATAACCATCTGTTAACTTAGCTAGTGATGGAAAGTGCTCTTTCAGCTCTTCTGCTGGTGATTGAGTACGCTAGTCATACTTATCATTAGTTGCTAGGGGTGTAACGATACGCGCCGGTCACGATTCAAATCAATTTACAATACTGACTTCAGGATTTCGATTCGATTCGATTTTTGTCTGTATAAAAGTAAATGAATTAAAAATGCCTATGAACAGAGGTTTAATATTGTTCAGAAAATGTACTACAGGTTCACTATATCTTAAACATAAATTAATTAATGTATAAATTCTTCCCAATATTTTGACTGAATAAACAAAGTGTCTGACCCGGGGAAAATGTTAATATCATATCGAATATCATATTGCCCTAATAACAGAGAATATCAGGTTTAGAAACCAAAATGAACTTTATTTTCCAGGCTTTTGGAGTCAGGTCCACCATTACCCGTGTTGAGGGGAAAAAGTCATAATATATGATATTACTAGAATAAAGTCTGAATTTTTCAAGAAAAAAATAATAATATGACATAATGGTGCGTATCACAGCAACAAAACTAGCCTAAAGAAAGATGTTACTTTACAAATAAAGAAATACTTCATCTTCTGCCGCATCCGCACCAGATAATTATTAGTATTATAACTTTAAAACTCACACAGTGTGGTAAGGAAAATGATTAGAGGAAATGAATGAAGACTCAGGAGAGCGCGAACTCTAGTGGTCAGTCGTAGCACTGCAGGGAGCGAGAGTGAAATCATTGCGTGAGACAAGCTCCGCCCACTACTCCCTTATTTACATATCCAATGCACACAGCACTCTAACTTTCCCTCATAGCTAATCTAATTTATATGAAACACACCCTCATTCATAAAGCTGTAAAAGCTGAGTTAGAGATGTGTCTCAAGTGTCTGCAAAAAATAATAGTTTATAATAATAAAATAATATTAACTGTACATTAAAGGCTGTCAATAATTTTTACATTTGACAATTTTATATTTATTTTGTGTTTACGGATGTGGAAGCTAACTGCACAGGCTGAAAAAAATATATATATATAATTTTGTATTTCTTAGTGCTTTGGTCTTAATTTGATGTAGAAACAACCTTCAGAACACTGAAAATGACAAAATAAAGTATACTACTTATTTCTCTAGTTATTGTGTCACGTAATGCAGGCGCAGGGCAGAAGCAAGTGCAGGTATGGAAGTTTAATGAAACAACAACAACAACAACAACAGCCAAAGGATAAGGCAGAAGACAATAATCATGAACATGCAGAGGTCAGGTGATCAGACAAACATCACAAGTAGGGCAGGGCAACAAGACGACATCATGAACGTAAGCAAAGTCAAAACACCAGAATAAACAGACATGATAGCAGGCTTGATAACAACAGAGACAAGACAACTGAGCGTACACTTCTCACTTGTTCAAGTGTTTGAACAGTCTCTATTATAGTGTGGTGTGATGATTGTGATCAGGAACAGGTGTGTGAGATTAGTCCTCATGAGACGGTGACGTGTCTGTGTGTTACACTGGGAAGTGTAGTCCTCTTCCGCCATGTTTGTAGTTGTTGGTGCATTCTGGGAAATGGAGTAGCTGGTTTGCTCTGATGACATATTGCCAATAAAAATAGCTTGCATTATTAAATCTGAGCCAAATTAAAACATTTTCTTTAAAAAATATATATTTTAAATGAAAATGGAGAATGTATTTGAGTAAATGTGATTTGAAGATCAGTTACAGGAGTGATGATGGATCCTGACAGGATTAGACCACTTTAGCACGGAGGATCACCACAATGAGAGCGACAGTAAAACATTTACATTTTACACATAAATAAAATGTAAACATCATTTATTTTTAACTTAAAACAAATGTCAGATAATAACAGCACTGTTTTCATTTTTATTAAGAAATACAAGTCAGTTTTATAAATTTATATTAGATTTGACTAACAGGACAGATGATCAGTGGTGCTGAATTTTCACCTCCATCATTGGGACAGGGGCTGAAGTATGGATAAAGTTTCTCAGTGAAAGTCTGACCAGTGAAAGAGTAGATATGAGATTTTACATCAACATCATAGAAGGAGATCAGACCCTCCTCATAATCCACAAACACCCCCACCTTCTGAGGAGCCGGTTTCAAGGAGAGGGAGACACGAGGAGAGTCCAGAGCATAATATTCAGTCTCATTCCTCAGCCACACACACCAGTATCCATCTTCAGGACTGAATGTAATCTTCCCTTTCCTGTTAATGGACTCCCGGGCCACTCCTAAATCCCACTCAGTCTTCCCTCTGACCTGCACCTCATAGTAAAATCTCCCTGAGGAGAATCCCTCCTTTCCCAACGCAATGACATAATAATTAAACCTCTCTGGGTTATCAGGGAGATCCTGTTCTGTGTCTCCACATTTAACTTGTTTCCCATCATCAGACAGGATGAGATAAGGATTCGCTGTATCAGGATCCAGAGTCACATCCACTGAGAGACAGAAACACAGCGTACATCAGTTTTATCATTGCACAGTGTGTAACAGTGAAGAAATATAGATTTAGTCATGTGATCAATAAGAGCTCACAAACCTGCATATTGCTGAATTCTCTTCAGTTCTGTTTGGAAAATAATATTGGATAATTGGAGAGTTTAAAATTATGAGCAATAACAAAGTACTGTAACAATAAAACTAAAACACAAACATCATATTGATCTAAATATTTTATTACAGATTACACCACAGTGCTGTTGAGTTCTGATTGGTGTTGATTAATTTTCTAGAACAGCAGCTCTGACAGTAGAGCAGCTGCAAATCACAGGTTCATATTAATGCACTGGTTCTAATACCTTAGCGTTTCTATAGTAACAGCTCATTCACAGGGACTTGTATGCAGATGCTTTTTTATAAAAAGACATGTATAATCATTTCTGTAACCTTTATTTCTGTAACATTTATGGAAGGAGTCTCCAGTGTCAGCGCTTTGTAACAGTCAGAGGTAAAGCTGTAACTTTAAGATTTCTGACATCTTCAGGACAGAGGAGTTTACACTTTGTAGCTTCTTGTTAATAGGACTAGGTGTGTTTTTATCTTATTAACATGAGTGAGAAAAAGAGAAGCTTGTAAGGAAATGACTGTTTATAGCTGCTATAACGGAAGTGAGAACAGAAACTAACTTGTTTCATGGATGTTTCACAACATTCAATATACTGTAACTATAAATGGATAAAAAGTGTGACATGTTATACTTCTATAAATAAAATGTTGGCATATTTCTGTGGTATAAGATGAATAAACTCTTTGGGAAAAGCTGTTATAAGAACAAAATAATAACCTTGGGATGTAACAGTTACTGCTTCATCTTACCTCCCCTTTGTTGATTATTTTCCTAACACAGAGCTTTATAACTTACATCAGATCAAAAATCTCTAAATGCACACTGTACAATTCATGTATTTCTGTTATCAGGACATTTCTTTATACATTTCTGAATCAACATATTCTTAGAGATCATTAAACACTTACTAATCTTGTGAAGCTTCTCCATTTCCTCACTGAGAGTTTCCTGAAGCTGAGACAGAGCTCTCCTCAGAGTCTCCAGACTCAGATGAGAGTTAATTGTGACGTCAGTCCAGTCCTGGGTGTGTGGAGGGCTGCACAGTGACGGGTAAATCTACAGTACAGCAGGAGAGAGGAGAAATCCCTCAGCATGGGGACTGCTGTCCTGTCATGTGCTGCACTGCTATTGAGAAACAGAGGGACTCTGACCTGTAGGAGGTGGAGGTGATCCTCAGTGTGTGAGATCTGCTCCAGCTCAGTGTTTCTCCTCTTTAGCTCAGTGATTTCCTGCTCCAGCTCTTTAATCAACTCTTCAGCCTGCTTCTCTGCTGCTTTCTGCTTCTCCTCCATCACCTGAAGCAGCTCAGCCTGGCTTCTCTCAATGCAGCGCATCAGAGCACTGAAGATCTCCACACCGTCTGCTTTCTCCTTCTCTGTGTTTTTCTAACAGGAGACACATCGAGCTAAATTATTTTATTTCATATGATTATATCAGGATTCTCCTAATGTGTTTTTATAAAGACGTTATTGTGTAGGTTAGTTAAGAGACTCACTTTATTGCGTTCTACAGAGTGTTTGATTTCCTCAATCTTCTTCAGTCGCTCCTGGATCATCTGCTGAACTTCTGCTCGTGTCTTCCCCAATTCAGTCTGAGAAAAATATATATTATGTATAAACTTATTAAAAATAAAGGTGATATTTGTGTTAAATATGCATCATTAATTTTCAGTCTCTCACCTTCTTCTCTCCACTCGCCTCCTCTATAGGAACAGTGTTGTGAGTTTTGTGGTCTCCCTCAGTACAGAACTGACACACACACGTCTGGTCGTCTCTGCAGAACAGCTCCAGGGGTCTCTCATGTTTCTGGCAGATGTAGTCCTCCAGGTTCTCCACAGGCTCCATCAGTTTGTGCTTCTTCAATGAAGAAACTCTCTCATGAGGTTCCAGGTGAGTCTTGCAGTAAGACGTCATACAGGTCAGGCAGGACTTCACGGCTACACATTTCTCTTCAGAGCAGGCTTCACAGAGCACCAGAGATTGGGTCGGTTTTTCTGCAGCGCTGCTGGATTTCACCTGAACTGACTTCCTAAATGGAGCAGCAAGTCCAGAGATGAACGTATTCACACGTAGTTCAGGACATTTAAGGAATTCCTCCTTACACACTGGACACTGGCAGTGTGAACTGCTGTCCCAGAACTGTTTGAGACAGATCATACAGAAGTTGTGTCCACATGGAGTAGAGACTGGATCAGTGAACACATCCAGACAGATGGAGCACTGGAGCTGATCTTCACACAGGACACTGCTGGAGGAAGCCATGACTGACACAGGAGACACCATGAGAGTGGATTTAGACCACAGATAACTTTACACATTATTCATGAAAATTATCCAGAACTAAAGCTCTCAGTGTCCTGCTGTTAGAGTAAAATATAACTTTCTCTGTGTGAGTAAACACCTAAAATCCACTTGAACTGTGACAAACCCAGTGCACTGTGAGCAGTTAGTGAATGACAAAACGAACAATAGTTACTGATAGGAACAGGAAGTAGTCTCACCTCTCACTCTGAAATATATATTAATACATTTATCTTATGTTTAATGTGAGCTAAAATCCTGTTCTTTAAGATGAAAGCCCTGTGTGTTTTATCCTGAAGAGGAACTGAACTGGAACAGATCCAGTGTATTTTAAACAGTGTAATAGAAATCAAGTGAAAACAACTATACAAACAGGAAGTAGTCTCATCTGTAGCACCACTTACCAATTTCTATTTCTCTTTTCCTCCTGATTCCCCTCTTTTTCCTCTTGTTCCTGTTCTCTTAGTGTTCACCTGCAGTGGTTTTAATCCCTCGAAGAAAGAGAGAGAAGCTTCAAACTGGAGGCTGTGTCCTGCTGAAAGGATCTGGTTTTGGTCATGAAACGGCTTCGAGCTGGAGTTTCGGTTCACCTGAGTGACATCATAAGAGACACGCCCACTGTTTGACTTTTACTCGACTTGTAATTACAGGTTCTGGTCACTAGATGGGGGAAATTCCCCCAGTGAACAACAGCGTTTTATACTGTCTCCATCTCTGTAATAAAATCTGCACTGTGTACATGTTCAGTAAGTATTTTTACTAATGATATTAATTTTCTCATAGGAGTGTGCTGGAGAAATGTGGTGTACATTAAAATGATATCAGTGTTGGGCTTCACAAGAGAAGAGGAACACGTTTATATTATATTAAAGCATTTATTAATAAAAAAAAAAAACTGTCAGGGTAAAAACAAACATCAGTTCTTCACACATATTTTACTGAAAATAATTTATAAAACAAACATCACAGTGTAGTTTATGATATCAATCATCCTTCTGTTTCCAGTTTTCTTAATCATCACTAATGCAGAATTTTGGTCTTTTTGTTTTATACACTCTCTCATGACGATCCTGACAGATGTTCAGTGAAAAATGACAGAAAGCTGAAGCCCTTTTATTTAACTCACACCTACCATGTGTAATATGGGTGCATAAAAATGTATTTATATTCATAGTTATAAACATAATACATTTTATATTCATATTAATAAATAAATTCATGCAGTTTTAATGTATTCATTCATTGTATTATTCATTGTGTGTGTGTGTTGTGTGCGTGTGTGTGTCAGAGAGAGCACCATTTTTTAACACAAACTTTGTTATAGATTTTTATTTTATGTCTTTATTATACATTATCAAGTCAGTTCAAAAAAGTTTAGATTTCCAAACATTAGTTTTCCAGCACGTCATGTATCAAGAAACTCTGGACTCCAGTTCCTATCAGCCACTGCACTGCACTAGCTGTCACATGACCACCTGCACCTGATTCACGTTTTGTTAATGAGCACGTGTGTGTGTGTGTGTGTGTGTGTGTGTGTGTGTGTGTGTGTGTGTGTGTGTGTGTGTGTGGTCATTGTCTGCACTGTTTGCTTGTCTTTCGTTGTCCTAGACTCTTGTTGTTTATGTCTCGGTGTTTTGTTTCATGCCACAGTGTTATACCAAGTTGTCTTAGTGTCTGTTTCATAGTACGTTTGTTTAAATAAATGTCATTATCTGCACTTGCTTCTGCCTCAACCTCGATACGTGACAGCACAAAATTAAATGTTGCATAATTATTTTTGTATGTCAGTAAAGAAAGCAGAATATTACATAATACACCACATTTCAGACCAAAAAAAAACATAATGAAGGCTGCTGGGTTTTGCTGTAAAACAAAGGAGCAAGTGCTCCAGAAAAACAGATTTTGTCAGAGAGATGCTCAAAGAAACTAAAATAATAAACAAATAAACAAACAAATAAATAAATACAACCATTTATTTCCTATAAAACTGCAAAAATTTAACTCAGACTACTAATTCTTATTTTTTTGAAGCAAAGAGTCATCACACCAAATACGGACTTTGTTTAATTTACTGCTGTTTACTGCTCTTTATTGTTTTTTTGTTTTTTTAAATGTAGAAACATTTAATTTCATTATTTTTGAAGGCAGCATTTCTTTGCATGTGCCTAAGACTTCTGCACAGTACTGTATACATAAAATGGTAAGCAATAGTAATATATGTAATAAGACCTGTGTGTGATTTATGAAGAATAACAATAAGTGTGGGAACTATTGCGAAAAAAAAAAAAATCACACACGTCTTCAACAGTAAAACCAGTAAAAAAAAAATAAAAAAAAAATCTTTATTTCTAAAAGGGAACTTTGATAATGACCTGGATAAATACGTACTGCATGACTGTTTGACTGAAAATAGGATTAATGTACTGTACATTTTCCCATCATTGTTGTTTGCCACAATAAACACTGAATGGTCATTTGATTGAAACAGAAGGGTGGGGTCAGTCTTTTCCACAGTGCTGTACATGCATAAAGCTTTCACAGCGCAGCACAAATGCAGTCTTCTGGGTTCCTCCGAATCAAACATTAGAGGATAGAAGGACAGCTGCTCAAACACCACTGAACTGCAGTTCATGTTGGAACCTTACACAGGCCACATTAGGTTACAGCTTTACATTACTTGCATTATAGTGCACAGACATGGTGTGGAGATCACCCACAATGCTTTTCTGATGGTTGATAATTTAGATTTTGCTGCAAGGAGAAGTGATGTTTTGTAAGAGAGAACTGATGTCCACTGACTCTATTGGGTCAAATAGTGAACCACATGGTGCCAGGAGTTAATCCAATGAGGAGGCCATCGCTTTGCAGTAAGCCTCAGATGATACACACATTTTATTATGCATGAGGATGAGCTCTTTATTGCATTATTATTATTATTATTATTATTATTATTATTATTATTATTATTATTATCTGCACATTCTGAAGAGAAAACTCATCATTTGGAAATTTGCTCAACGATCAGTATTTCAGTGGTTCAGTGATAAGTATCCTTACAATATTTTATTGATTTCTAATTGAATGATTTCATTTTTAAATTGCTAGCCTATTACACAAACTAATAATGTGACTGCTCGGTGTTAAACGATAAGTTTATGATCATACTGCTAGGCTTAAGTGCTATAGGTCTATGCTTTTCTTACTTAGACTTAAAGGGTGAAAGTAATTGTTAGTTTTACATTTTACTTAAATTTGTCAGGTTATAATAGCAGGTTTCAGTAACTTTTTAATATGTTCATGGCTTCATACCAGAAACTTTAACCATCTGAAGAAACCTTGATCAACTCTTTTGGAAAGAAAGTAGGCGAGTCGTGTTGGACGAAATATTCAGCGTGCAGTTCAGTGGGTTTGTTGCTTTTGTCTGGCACTGAAAGTGGAATTTTTGTTTTAGTTTCTACGTGACATGAACAGTGCTAGATTCCAAATGGCATCACTCTGTGTTGGCGATCTTCACCCTGATGTGACCAAGTCCATGCTCTTGGAGAAGTTCAGCTCTGTCGGACGAGTTCACTCTCTCCGCCTCTGCAGGAACAAGAGGACCGGCACATCACTCCAATACGCTTTTATCAACTTTCAGCATCGGGTCGATGGTAATACAAACATATCTAACACACCTTAACAGTATTCCCTACTCTACATCATATATATTGTTCGTTGTCTGACCATCTGACACTAAGTAAAAATGACGACATATAAAGACTTTGGCCTGGTAACACTCCATAATTTCTTACAGCTATAGCAGCATTAACATCATTAATATCCTAAAAAATTATTTCAATATAAACATATGTACCTGATTTGAAGTAAAAGCAAAGCTCATTCATATATGCATCATAAATATGTGGAATATATTAGTCATGACAATTTTCAAACCTTAAAATACCTGAAGCATATGTCATTTTTCTGACCTGTCCCAATTTACCTGAATTCACCATTTCTACATCTCTTTGCCAAACTGGGACAGTGTTAAGTGAAATTAATTTGCAGTTAAGTACACTTCAAGGTTTATTCGATATCTAATATAATACGATGTTGTGAGCTCTATTTAAAAAGTGCTCTCTTTATAGTTTCAGATATGTTCACTTTGAGAGCGCAGAGGCTGCCGAGGCTGCCACCAAGAGGCTGAATGGCATGCTGTTCAATGACCGCAAGTCATCTGTATGTGTGTGTATTATCACTACAGTCCTGGACGTTCTACATCCGCCATGTTAGCATTGTAAAGTGACCTTGGACGTCATCATAAACACAAAAATCTTAAACAAGTAACAATTTATTCGGGTATTGTTAAACAAGTCCTGTTTAACTAAGGTTTAATACTTAAAAAGAGCCGACACTGTCTTCAGTGTTTTTTTCTGAGCTCGTCTGCAGCAATCCCATTGCATCATGGGATTGTTTGACTTGCATAGTGTGCATCTGTGGCATGCTGTAAAATCTCACCTGAAGCAGTACGCCATCCGGGTATTTCTCACCTACTGTTTCTCACATACTTAGAATTCGGACATACTCCTCTTCTGGCATACTGATTTTCACCTGCTAGATATAGTAGGTAAGTATGCGGTTTCGGACGCAGTCTCTCTCTTCAGTTCATCCATCAGTTCAGTGTACCGCTGTAGTTCAGTATCACTGTTTGTTATGCAGCGTCATGGCAGAGTGTCCAAGAAAAAAAAAGATAATACAGAAGGCACTTCACCCCAGACCACACTAAAGTGTACCCCTGTTCCATAGGGGTCAAAAATAACAACAGCTTTACAAGTTTTCAACAGTGACTTTTCGATTGTCCATGATGGGGTATATGATTGTAAAAGACATGTTGAGGTGAGTAAAACAGGTGTCATTTGTTCATTAGCATAGCTAATGTTATTTATAGTAGCTGGCTAGCTGCTAAGGAGCTACTCTATTGCTGTCCTACATGATGAGGCCAAACTCCCTGTAGACTTGCTTAATTGTCTGTATTGAGTACATACAGGGCACACAGTGGCTAGTGCTTCCAGGGTCGGGGGTTCGATTCCCACTGTGACCCTGTGTGTGTTGAGTTTTGCATGTTCTCCCCGTGCTGCGGGGGTTTCCTCCAGGTATTCCGGTTTCCTCCCCCAGTCCAAAGACATGCATGATTGGCGTGTCTAAAGTGTCCGTAGTGTATGAATTTGTGCATGTGTTTGTGTGTATGTGTTTGTGTGCCCTACGATGGATTGGCACCCTGTCCAGGGTGTACCCCGCCTTGTGCCCGATGCTCCCTGGGATAGGCTCCAGGTTCCCCGTGACCCTGAAAAGGAGTAAGCGGTATAGAAGATGGGTGGATGGATGGATATTGAGTACATATTTTAATGTCACATTGAGACTGCCAACAAAATATTTAGAAATGAGTGTAGACCTAAGCACATATGTGCTTAAAAGGCAGAAGCTGACGCAGTTTCATACCATGAACAGAACGAAACCACATTTTAGCACCTCTTGAAATACTGATATATGTGACATATTCACACTATAATTAATCTGTGTAGCGTTCATCACCAAGAGACAGATGCAAAAGTACAAAACTCTTTGTACTTCCTCTTTCTCTCTCTCTCTCTCTCTCTCTCTCTGTAAGAACACAGGAAGTTGAGACTTTAACACACTCCACTGCTCTGTCAGTCAGTCAGTCGTTAGAGAGACAGGATGGAGTTCAGTCCACTCGCTGTGATGCTCTGTGAGTAAATGTCCTCTTTGTGTCTTCATTAGAGTGAGTGGTGGGGTATAAAGTTGTTCATCTGCAGTCTGAATGTCCTGAGTGATGAGTTTATTGTGTGATTAGTACATGTGCAGAATGTTACAGTGTGCGGTCTGTTGGTTTTATGTCCCAGCGCTAAGTTTTTCACACTTCAATAAAGTTAAATAAAGAAGAAAAACACTTTAATGAGCAGAATAGTGACCTTTAAGTTATTGTAGTTTTTGTTTATTTATTATTAAGAGAGCTTAGAATGGATGGTGTTTGTACTTTCACCAATGGAAGTCAGGGTTGTGAATAACTGAAATGTCTTTAGCTGCTGTGGTGAGACTCTGGTGGTGTTTCCTGTGCACAGAAAGGTTTAACAAAACCATGTTAGTGTTAACTAGACTTACTGAGAAAATGCCTTATAACCTACATTTCCATTTTTGTGACTATTATGGTCTGTGCAGTGAAACATCTCAGTACAACAAGTTAAATCTAATACAGTAATATCAAACTAATGCATGTTTTATTCACCATTACTGATTATGTACTTATTTAAAGTCTTTAAAACCACAGCAAACGAATCCGTCGATGGGAGGTACCACGGTAAGCCGCTGGATGTGGGTCTGTCAACTGAAAAATGCATGAACAAGGTGTGTAAAAAATGTGTATAGTTCAGCAGCCTCCCCCAGGTCCTAGTGCCAGCCCAGGAACACGTTCAAGATGCGACGGAAAGAACTGTTGATGAAAAAAGATATCAAAAAGAAAATATATGAGATATTTTAGATATATTGATTTGCTTGGGGGGGTCTAATGAATATTTGGGGGGTTTTCCCCCTTAAAATAGGCCTAGCGACATCCCTGGCGTTATCTGTAGTAAAATTGTAACAAGAACATAATGGGGTGCAAATGGAGGAATGGTTACACACGCAGGTTTGCACGGGCACATTGATATATGAAAACAGAGAAAATACCTCATAACCTACAGCATTTTTGTTACTATTATGGTCTGTGCTGGGAATCATCTCAGTGCAGTAAGTTCATTCTAATACACACTAACATCAAACATTTTTATTAATAATAAAACCAGCACTATTTACTTATTTGTGTCAAAAATAACGACATAATGATGCAGAAATAATCACTTCTCATTAGCCTTGTACACACACACATACACACAAACACACGCACACACACACATACTCTCACACGCGCACACACACACACACACACACACACACACACACACACACACACACACACAGACACAGGGAAGTGACAGTTTCAGAGGCCTGAGAGCAGATACGAGTCAGCAGTTGTGGTTTAGCTTCTTCTTTTTTTTTTAATACAGTGTTGTGTGTTCAGCAGTAAAGAAGGGGACTGACTTGTAGTAACTTTAATTTTGATGGACAAACATAACCCCACTGTCACTTACTGAGGTGTTTTAAAGTCAACAGTTGACCAAGCTGAAAACATTTGCATGTTGCATGGATCCATGTTGATGCCAAATCCTGAGCCTACCACCTGCATCGTGCAGCAAAAATCATGATAGGTGAGCCTGTGCCTACTCTAGCCTCAGATTCCTTTTCTTGACTAAGAAGAGTGATCTTCAGCTGTTGTGGTCCATCCGCCTCAAGGTTCAACATTTTGTGCATTCTGAGATGCGTTTCTGCTCAAAGAGTGGCTATTTGAGACACGTTTCCTTCGACTATAGGTCATAACTTATCATTTCCAACCTCTGACCAGGAAAAACCATAGAAAACATCCCCTCAACTCGAAATTCCTACTTGAGAACTCGGGGTGGTCTTCCCAAATAATAAAGTGTTATCTTTAAAGCAGAAACTGGATCCTGCAGTAGTATTACACTGCAACTGTACTGTACTGTAAGTCTGTTATACCCGCTGTTATATTTCAGTGCTTTAAATAGTCATGAGGCCTCACATATTTCCAGTAGATCTGTATGAACACTAGGTTGTTATACCACAGAGCTAGTGTCATCATTATAACAACAATCTTCTATTACTATGTGGATAGAACACATTTCAGTTCATTCGAGAATATCTGGGATTATAACGGGTCTGGTTCTTACCTTACTGATGAAGGGGAATTGTCGCTGGCGAGTAAGGGTCCTTTCACACTGAGCACAATTAAGCGACATGAATGTTTGACCCAATGATGCTCTTAAATAGAAACAGTAGATCCCGATGGAGCTGTTCAAACCAGGTGTGATCATTCGCGGTGCGACAAAGCGACACTTTTTTTTGTCCAGTGTGTCTATTTTTTTCCCCTGCAACGAAATGGACCGTCCAATTAGATTTGAGCTTTAGATCACGTGTCCGGAGACACTGCTGTTGCACAAATGGGCGAGATTGGTGAGATGATATCACAGAAAGTGTTTTGAAAACCAGTGTAAACACTGATGGAGAGTATTCCGGAAGAGAGAATAGAATGGATATTGAGTTCTTGTTATCATTTGCTAAGTTTCCATCTATTTTTTGCACATTTCTGTAATCGACAAAGTGAAAGAGAGTAAAAAAGTTTGCGATATTTGCTGTTTCCTGTCTGTTTCCATCCAACTGGCCTTTTACCGATAAAATGGTGCATGCATCAGTTACTTCTGCATTAAAAAGTGTCGTTTGCTCAGTGCGGGTTCTCTCTCTTTCTCTTTCTTTCACACACACACACACACACACACACACACACACACACTCACAACACCTGGAGAGAAACAAACCGTCGTCACATGTCATAGTATAAGGTATATTTCTTACTGAAATACTTCATATTCGTTTGAATGAAAACAAATATGTATTTTTATAATGTTACAGTTGGACATTTTGTAGCAGAAAACAATACTCAGTATGTCATTTGTTATTTATCTTTATATTCTTGTTGAAAGATGTCAGCAGTAAACATAACAGGATAGTAAAAACTGAACTGTCACTTCATTTATCAAAGTTCTTCCACCACGAAATAAAGTGGGCTGGTCTTGGAAATTAAACTCTGGTTTTGTTATTGCATTATATTTCACATTATTTCATTCAGACTAAAACAGCTTGATGGCGCTGTTCAAAAAACACAAAACAAAATTTCTGCCTCCCTTTCTGGGTAGAATCCACATACAATAAGAAAAGTTAGTTTCTGTGCTTCTTAACAGTTTGTGTTGTGGTGCTATGCGCCAACATTTATGTGATTCTTCTTCTAAGTGGTCAAAGACGATAGGCCGATCAGCTGAATAATGGGTTGCGCCACCTAGTGTGCAGGTGTAAAATGCATTCTTGGTCCTCGCCACCTATTGAGTAGGCGTGAATTAGCTGAAGGCGATCAATCGTTTCGTGTTCGGTGTGAAAGCACCATTCGTCTGCGGTTCACTTCGCTTTATCGCGTCGCGCTCAGTGTGAAAGGATCTTAAAGCTACAAATGCCTTTCTCAACATCAGCTGCCTCCGTAAAAATCTTCTAATACGACTAGCACGATTAAGTTAAAATCACTGTGCTGCATAAGCGATAAACCTATTAGGCATGCAAGATGTCCGTGTGTCACCGTGCCCCAAACGACTTGAAATAAGCCACAAAGTAAGAATTACAGTGATAGACTCCATCCTGCTGTGCGAAAGTGCTTATCTTACTGTTTTCTTTTTTTTTAAAAAAGGTGCATCGTAATGATGTAAGTGTGTTTCTAAATTTAAATCTCTTCTCTTTGTCTAGTTTAGCCTGTTTGCTCATCGCTTGACCATTGCCTGTCTTTGACCTTGACCCGGCCTTATGTTATTGGATTTGTCTGCCTGCATCTCAATAAAGAAAATACACTTAAACTGTGACTGCATCCAACTCAACCTCCATCACATGACACCAAATAAATCTTGAAAGGTGAAAAGAGAATAGAAGTTACATATGAAGTTACACAAGTCCATCCTCTCTCTCTCTCTCTTTCTCTCTCTCTCTCTCTCTCTCTCTGTCTCTCTCTCTCTCTCTCTCTCTGTCTCTCTCTCTCTCTCTCCCTCACTCTCTCTCTCTCTCTCTCTCTCTCTCACTCTCTCTCTCTCTCTCTCACTCGCTCTCTCTCTCTCTCTCTCGCTCTCTCTCTCTCTCTCTCTCTCTCTCTCTCTCTCTCTCTCACTCTTTCCTGTGCACAGAAAGGATTAAAAGAAAAATATTAAATTTGCAATAAATAGACTCACTTAAAAAATGCCTTATAACCTACATTTCCATTTTTGTTATTATTATGGTCTGTGCAGGGAAACATCTCAGTACAGCAAGTTCACTCTAATATACACTAATACCAAGCTGATGCACAGCACAAAAATATAATCACTAATCATTATCTTCCTATCTGTGTTAAAAATAACGTCAGAAACAAACACTTCTCATTAGTCCTGTACACACACAGAGCAGTGACCGTGCACTTATTCTAAGTTGCCCAAATACAATTAATTTAATATTCATGTGGCTCATTTGCATATTTTGGTGCATTAAAAAATGTATTAATGCACTTGCAACTGCATACATATACAAGTAAAATAAAAAGAAAATTCCTATTTCAGGAAAAATTATAGAAATGTTTTTTCCCATTTTAAAGCATTATTTTAAGCAGTGAGATCAGACACGACACTCTGAAATACTAATTTTGTCGAAAGTGCATTAATACAATTAGTTTAATAAGCATGTGGCTCTTTAACCTTATTTTTTCTTTTACTCATATTCTTACACCTTTGGTTGGTTTTTGGTTATATGAACACTTGGTATCTGGTACTGCACATAACAAAGAATTAACATGAAAGTACTGTAGAGTTAGCTGGCATTAATATTTATTTATTTGGTTTTACAACATGCTGTCCTGGATCATTGCTGCCGTCGTCCGGCCTGTTGTTCTGCACGCGCTAACACACTCTTTATAGTTTGTTTACATTTGCATGAACATTTTTATTGTTCATGTTTACGGCTTTTGACAAACCCAGGGGAACTGTTTTCAATTTGGCTGATACAAGAACACACTTTGAATGGAATTAGGAGGTTTGTGGGGAAGGTTGTGGATGAGCAGAGCTTTCCTGTCAGGGTAGCTGACTGTAGTAACATCAATCTGACACAAGAGAAACAGCATAAGAAGGGGAGAAACCTGATGAATTTACAGTATTTGATGAATGTACACTGGTGTTCTTAGACATCAGCTAATCCTTATATTCACTTATAAGGGTTTGCCATGATTAAACCATGAATCAACCAATGTGAGAATATTTTAGGGTGTTTTACAGCTTGGGGGAAAAGCGAGTGGGGTCTCTGGAGGCTGAGTCCAACTGCATAAGTAGTGGATAAGTAGTGGATAAGTGGATACTAGATAAATAGTATCAAATGGGTAAGTAGATATAACCAGTTCAGAGTGTTAGCTAGTATATAAATGTCTTTACTTTTCTCTGTTCTCCTTTATGGCCAGAGTAGATAAATGGGGAAATGGCTTTGCTGCCAGGAATCACACAGAGGATTTGAAACTTCTAAGTGTCAAACTTGTAAGGATTTTACATTTCTAAGAATACGCTTCTTCCCCATTGGACTTCCTGCATGTTTGTTCATTAGGCTTACTGCACTATTATTCCAGGGGGCGCTCCTAGCTATGGCCCAGTCTATATCTGCATGATTTTCCTAATAAAATGTCCTGTGAGTTTATGTCTTAAGTAATGTTGACGTCTATAGTAATTATAAACGATTCACACAGGATTAGTGATCTCTGTCTACACAATGTACACATGGTTATAACATTAAAGATTCCATGAGTAATACACTCCCCTCATTTTACTTCATACTGATTGTTTTGACCTGTATTATAAACGCTTATTGTAGGGCTTGTGGCTGCACACACATTAATCATCAGTAGGTCACATGACCATAGCATGTATATAGGCTATACCTGTTCTAGGAACTCAGTAATCAGCGCTTCATGAGCATAGATTTTAAAGGGGCAGTGTGACATTAATAATGATATAACCTCTCAACTTTTTTTGTTTGAGGCTTTCATACATGACTTTACACTATTATCTAGTGATTTTTTAGAGTAACCGCATAATAGATAATTGAGAGTCAGAAACATAAAGTCATCCAGCCTACAGTCTAGCAGCTCATTTAGAACAGCTTTTCACACACCACTGTTAATCTCCGTATGGGGTAATATCATTAACCAGGGTTTACATCTTTCCATTAACCTTCTCATGATTTTCTCATCACCTCATATTCACTTGGATGTCCTTCAGTCACATACCACTAGAGGGCAAACAAAAAATAATATCTAGTATTACTGTGGAAAGAGGAAGGAAGAGCAGATACAGAGTCTGCATGCACTGATATAGAAGGTAAAGATCACAGATACACCCATTCTCGTTCTTTCTTTCTTTCCAAGTAGTGCGATCTGACAGCGAGAAAACACAGGAAGTGCTGAGACATTAACACACACCACTGCTCTGTCAGTCAGTCAGTCATTAGAGAGACAGGATGGAGTTCAGTCCACTCGCTGTGATGCTCTGTGAGTAAATGTTCTCTTTGTGTCTTCATTAGAGTGAGTGGTGGGGTATAAAGTTGTTCATCTGCAGTCTGAATGTCCTGAGTGATGAGTTTATTGTGTGATTAGTACATGTGCAGAATGTTACAGTGTGCGGTCTGTTGGTTTTATGTCCCAGCACTAAGTTTTTCACACTTCAATAAAGTTAAATAAAGGGAAAACACTTTAATGAGCAGAATAGTGACCTTTAAGTTATTGTAGTTTTTGTTTATTTATTATTAAGAGAGCTTAGAATGTATTTCTTACAGATAGTAGTTTAGATTTCCTGAATAAGATTTAATCTTGTGGGTTCGGTGTCTAAAATGTGCTGTTTTCATTAATACACTGAATATTTTCCATATTTACATCATATTCTGTTTCTGTTCCCTTTTTAGTGCTGATTTCACTTATACCAGTGGCCCATGCTCAAGGTGATTTATATATAGTTTATCCTTTATACTGTGTGTATAATTTATTTGTTTTGGGGCTGAGAAGTTTGTGCACAATTGATTGTCACAGTCAAATGTGTTGATTTATGTACATTCTATTTGAAAAGCAATAAAATATATCGAGTACCTACACGACGCTCTGTCTGTTTTTTTTTTTTTTTTGAAAACAGTTTGTGCCCCCCTTCTGATCTCTCTTTATAGTTTTACGCTGATTAAATACCTTAACATACTGAATATAAAACAGAACAAGTTTAATGACAGCAGCACATGGTAACAACTGACATAAATAGTGCTAAATAAAATGTCCCATGATGCCCCTGATTTCTTAATAGTAAGTAGGTTACACATATCAGTATCAACCAGTAATAAAAAACATGTACTCATACTCTGTCTAAATAAATGATATGTACATGTGGGATTAGTTTATGTAAGGGTTATTAACAACAGAATGTTTTATAGGGAGTCCTAAAGTTGTGGTGTCCATAGCGCCTGATACACATGTGTTCACTGGAGAGACAGTTACTCTCAGATGTGACGTACAGGGAGGAGGAGACACTCAGTGGACATACAGCTGGTATAAGAATAATAACAGACTCACAGACCGCACAACGCAGGAGTTCAGAATCTGGTCTGTTCTATACGTTCACCATGGTGTCTACACCTGCAGAGGACAGAGCAGTGACTCTCAGAGCTCAGAGATCAGTGATGCTGTTACACTGACTGTATCAGGTGAGTCTGTGGGTGTTTTTTATTTCTTATTTAATATATTAACATTATTTTTTAGGGTTTGGAATTTGATCTGTCAGTAACTGAGACGCTGTTTGTTTAATGTTGACTTTCACTTCCCTGTCTAGTACACACAGATCTCTTTCACAGGAATCATCATCATGTCTTGTGCAGGTCTTTATATTAAGTTTGCAGTATAATTGTGGTGAGTCAGTCTGATTAATAATACACAGCGAACATTAAGGAAGAAGGCAGTAAATCTCACCTTGTGTTGCCTCTGCCATTATCTGATTTACTATCTGATCATTTGAAGCATTGGATTTATAAGGTTTTATCTGAGAATTCTGTAATTTTGAGAGATTTTGATGATCAGCATCGTCCACATCAGTCTGTGTCTCATCACCTGAGGTAGAAGTCACTCACAGCATTTAAATACCAGCCTCATGATCTTCTCTTCACTTGACACTAACACCGCTGGGGAAATGATCCCTGATTCACTTCTGTTCTCTTCAATATGGTTCTAGTTATTAATGTCTTTGTATTGAGACATTTAAATATTTTATAACTTTATCTGCTGTCGTCTGTACAAAATGTGTAAGCTCTCCTCTCTGTTTTATGTTCTGAAGTCATGCTCCTGATAATTTTTTAAGAAAATGCATTTATGTTCAGATGGTGCTGCAGGATTTGTGCAGGATCCATAAAATAACAATCTAAAATCAGTAAATACAGTGTTTTACACTTCAATCTAATCATGCATTTTGTTACATAGAAAATATACTGAATACCAGCCGTGTAAGAAAAAGTACGAAAACATCTTGTATCAAATGTTAAATCTAAATGTTTGTTTTAGACACAAAGCATATGTTAAAGCACAGTGAATCTACTGCTTATGTTGTAAAGAGAAAAGCAGTTCTGACTCCTTCATCATTTCATACCAACAGAAAAACCCACACCGACTGTGAGAGTGAATCCTCAGAGCTCCGTCTACACTGGAGACACCATCACTCTGACCTGTGAGCTGCAGTCGACTGGATGGGAGATTCAATGGTACAAAAATAATCAGTCGTTACATCCTTTGAGCACTGAAGAAACAGACACACTCAAAGTGACAGACGATAATGATGGAGAAACAGTGTACCAGTGTCGAGCACGCAGGAGAAACTACAAGGGAGGGTACCACTCCTACTACTGCACAGAGTTCAGTGATCCTGTCAATATTACAGTGAGAGGTATGTCATGATTTTTTCTCTTTTCACCACAGGTTTGTTAGAAGGGATGAGAAAAAAAATTGCTTAATTATTGTAATTCCTTGTTATTCTAGAATGTTCAAATGATCTTTAAATATAAATGGTTTAAAAGTATTTGTCATTTGTGGCTGGTGAGATCCAGTGCGAAAAAACAAAGAAAAATAAAGAGGTAAAGTTATAACTATAATTTAAAATTATAATCATTGGCAAATTGCTGTGGTTTAAAAGGAATAAAACATGAGGACAATAAAATAATCTGTACTTCAGGGTGGAAACAGTAACTCGGCTTCATAACACCTCCACATCACTCAGTATTTTTCTATAACAGTGTGAGACTGAGTGTTTTATTACTTACTTAAACTTTGTTAAAAGAAGGAAAAATACACAGAATACAGTACGTCTGAAACCAGAAACTCCAATGTGTGAGAAATGTAAGAAATTATATTCACTTCCTTCCAGTCTAAACACAACATACTATATTAAATAGAAAAATAAGTAGTGACAAATACTATACATGGAATTATCTTTTAAATAATTATAACATGGTTACATGTGTGTAATTAAACACCTGAACTACACAAACTGTTGTAAAGTCTTAAGATTTAAGCACAAATTTACAGTAATTAAAAATATAATATAGTACACAAATCCTGCCCCATGCTTTAATCTTAATTATAATTTTTTATTTTTCAGACCATGAGAGCTGACAAATTATTTTGGAAATCACACAAAACATCACATTGCTTTTTTTTTTGTTTGGTTGTTTTTTTTTTGTTGTTGTTTTTTTTTTTTTTTGCACAACACTGTTTCTTTCTTCTACCAGTGACAGAATCACAAATGTGGAAGTGCAATGATAATCATTAGTCCCATATATGTGGTGTTTAAATTAAAAACAATAATTTAAGAGTTAATATTAACAGATCTCACAGATTGTAAAAAATAAACAATTTATTTGTAAATTAGTTAATAGAGTTGATAAAAGCAAACTGCTGCATTCTCTATTCCACTATTCCTACATCATCATTATACACTTGTGGCATTCCCAAGTGGAAGGAAACGTTTATCCAAGTTTAGTAAATCCAACTACGCCATCCTGGGGGAGAACCAGGGAAATACTCCCAAATAAAGACACACATGAGTTTTACCAATCGAGTCAAAGAACATGAGTGTGAGACATGAGTATCAATATAAAAATTATATTTTATTATAACATTAAGCATCATTAAAACGTAACCTATAAATATAAAATCACCCTCCCATGAAGCACAATAAGACTTTTAAAACTAAGCACTTCTCCAGGCTCAGGCTTGGTGGGAACAAGGCAGGCCAGCTACAGCTCGGGAGGTCATCCAAACCCACCTCAAGTCACACCAAAATCATCAAACACTACCTACACCATGAGGGAGTTGTTGTGTTGGCACACTGAGCATGCTGTGAAGCACACACCACTCACTGAAGGCAGCTAGCCTCCCCTGTCCCACCAAGACTCACTGGCTCCTGGAGAGAAAGAAGACACCCGTTAACCCAAAATTACACAAAAACACTTAACAATAACCAAAGAAAGAAAAACTAAAATATTACAGACGCCGTGGTGAGGTGGCTATAACACTCAGTCCCATTGACACCACCACATGCAATAGAGGCAGTTAACAGCACCTAAGCAGAACCAGCATTATGGTTAACAATAAATGGAAAAGTATAGCCACTATAGCATGGAGACAACAGGACATAGTATACACCACATCAATAGTAAGGTGATTGTGTAGGAAAACAAACCTGAAAGAACAGCTTTGAGGCTGGAAAACACTAATTTACCAATTAGTCTATAGTAAATATATATAAATATATATATATAGTCTTGAGATGTTCATTACATTTACCTCATTACACCGTGAGCAGAGCCTCAACGTACCTGAACGGAAATGAAAACAGAAATGCCAGGGAGTGAGGAACTCCGAATCACAAAGACACATATGCGCTTGCCAAAATAAAGGTTCTTAAATAACAGGGTAGCTCCCACCTCATTGGTCTGCCGAAGCCATCCCTCGAGCAGGGCCAATGGGATAGTTAAATCACTTATACTGCCACACTCTCATGAAAAAAAAAAACATCATGTGCAATTAGACATTCATAAAAATCTTCTTACTGTGTATTAAATAAATGTAGATAAAATGTTTTGTATTTCCTGTGTAACAGAGAGACCAGGGGCAGTACTGAGTGTATCTCCACAGAACTGGCTGACTGAAGGAGACTCAGTGACTCTAAGCTGTGAGATTACAGACTCCTCTACAGACTGGACATTCAGCTGGTACACAACTGTTCCCTACAGAGACGGCTTAACTCAAATAAAACATAATCATGGCTATATCATGTATGTGGAGCTCCTCTCAGACAGCAGCAGAGGATCTGGAGGCAAATACACTCTCAGTCCTGCTGCTCTTCATCACACAGGAGTTTATATGTGCAGAGGAGAGAGAGGAGAACCAGCCTTTCACACACAGTACAGCAATCCACAGACACTATGGATCACTGGTGAGGAAAAATAACAGTGGGTTTAGGTTAAATAGTAAAGGTGTGGATGTGTGAATGTAAGAAGAGATTCATGCAACATTCATTTATTAATATGTATAAGGAAGTTAAAGCATACTGAGTGCTGGTAGAATTTTCCCCTATGTGACATTGGTGAAAAAAGCCATGTGCTGTGTTTGTGTGCTGTCTCCGTCCCTCATCTAGTCATTGGTTTATTTTCCTGGAAACAAAGAGGACTAAGGAGATGATTAAGGATTGAGGATCTATGGGCAGGAGGATTTTATTATAAAAGCCAGAAATCCAGAACAGGTCAAAGAGACGCACAATATTCGTTGTGAACACAATACAAATATTAGTGAACACAAGACAAATAGCAGAGCTGTAAAACAGGCAAGGGCCAAACACAGTAAAGTACAATATAAGAGAGCAGAGGGAAAAACCAAAAGAGTAATCAAGAGCAAAGGGTCTAAACACAGCAATGGCAATCACAAATTAAACATGGCTCTGAACTTTACATTGTGCAAATGCATGTGTGGCCTAATGTAATCTACAGTGAGGAAGAGACCTGGAGGTGGTGTGCTAGAGCTAGGCTAATACTGAGATGATGGTGATGTCTGGTGGTCATGTGATGTTGATGTGATGCCCTGACCATGTGCACCTATTCCTAGTTTCACCTCAAACTCTTTTTGTATTTATTCCCTCTGTGTTGTTCTGTGTCTTTGCTGATTTTTGTGCCTTTGCAGCAGCTGAAGGACTTTCCTGTGTTCCTAGTCCCAGTTTTCATTTTATTTCTCGGTTTTGACCTTTGCCTTTTTGTAGCATTTATGAGTATGGATTATCCCGTGTTAAACCTGTCTGTGTTTTGACCCATGCTATGGACTGTGGCTTTGATTCCAGATTAATAAACATAATTCTGAATGCACATGCACTTGTATTCTCATTATATTCCATATTACACTTATTCTTATTTACATGACTCTCTTCTGTGTTTAAGGTGAATCTCCTCCAGTCTCTCTGATCATCAATCCCAGCAAAACTCAACACTTTACTAATGACTCTCTCTCACAGAGCTGTGAGGACCAGATTAACTCTACTAGATGGAGAGTGAGACGATACACACACAGTGAGAGAGTGTTAGATTGTTCAAGGGGATCAGTTACAGGATCTACATGTGAAATCAGCTTCCTCTCCACATCCTACACTGGAGTTTACTGGTGTGAGTCTGAATCTGGAGAAAACAGTAATCCTGTCAACATCACAGTGCATGGTGCGTCTTCATGTAGTGTGTTTATTGTTAAAGGAAAAGGGAAATGTTTCATTACAGAATATTCAGAACTCTGAGTTTCCAACTGGGAGAACTGTTCAACAAGACACAGACATTATTTTCCAGACTGAGTAGAAGTACATGCTTACCGATACCCACACTGATAATGATAATGACATGAGTAACTTACTGAGTATTAATCAATCAGGGATGTCATAGAACATTTTATTTCTCTCTGTTTATGTTGATTGCTGCTGTGTACAGATAACTCATTGTGCTTAGATGATGTTTAATATGCTATGGTATTTAAACAGTGTCTTTAATAGAGAGTGAAGGTGGAACCTGAGTTGTATCAGTGAACTTGGTCATTAAAAATGAGTGCAAAGTGCTGTGACTTTCAGCTTCACTCACAAGCAAAGTGTAGATGGTGGGGAGAGAGGGGAAAGGAAGTGCACATGGCTCAGTGCTCAGTGCTGTCATGTGTGATAGTTTCTCTGCACACTCTCTTCAATGCTTCTCTCTCACAAATACCTTTGTGCACAATTAATGGCACCTTGATTTCATTTTTAATGGCCATGTTCACTGAGACTGCTCTGTTCACTCATTTGGGTCACCCCCACACTCTATTAACTATAAAGTGTTTTATTAGGTTACTCATGTTGTAGGAAGATGCTGTAGTGTCTCCTCTTGATATTTTCACCGAGCCCAGGTTGTAGTCTGTTTTACTTTGAACATTAATCGTGAAATACTTCCAGATAACTTTCATTTTGTCATCTGTTCATTAGCAAGACAATGTACACTAGGCTTATCTAGGCTTATATCACATGGTAGCACATCAGATGTTGGTGTCAGAGCTTGTTATTTTCTTTTTAAACAATTACCTATGATGATACCTGATACCAGTTCCAATGAATCCATAATTTGGACTGTGGAGACTCATTTATGCAGATTATATACAGATTAATTAGAGATATCATTTATTTTATTGTACATGTGATTTTCTGTGTTCTAGATGGGGATGTGATCCTGGAGAGTCCTGTCCATCCTGTGACTGAGGGACATCCTCTGACTCTACGCTGTTTATATCGATACCCAAATTCCTCAAACCTCCGAGCTGATTTCTATAAAGATGGATCAGTTCTCCAGACACAGACTACAGGAGAGATGATCATCCGAACTGTCTCAGAGTCAGATGAAGGTTTCTACCACTGTAAACACCCAGAGAGAGGAGAGTCACCGAAAAGCTGGGTCTCAGTCAGAGGTGTGAAACCTTGCGAGAATTTCTTTTTATTCTATTCTCTTTTAAATAACACAGTTTATATGCACAGTGTTTAAATGTTTAAATTCTGGTCTCTTTCTAGCTTCAGTCTCAGATTCTAGAGCCAGTGGTGGAACAGTAGGAGTGGCTGTGGGTTTGGGATTTTTGTTCATCGCTTTACTGATCTTAATGATCCTGCTGTGGTCCTACAAAAGAAAAAAAGGTCTGATAAAGGTTTTAGCTATTTTATGTAGAACATAATCAGAATTTCTAAAGAATAAAGCTAATTTTGATCTATCACATAATTGTGGAAAAATAACTAAAGGTTACTTGGTGTAACGAAACAGGACAGTGGGCAGGAAGTAGGCGCAGGCGCGCTGTCTTTATTCATAAACAAACAAACAAACAAACAAACAAACAAAACCAAACACGGGTAACGCGGTCTTTACAGAAATAGATACGAGTAAACATGAGACTAAAGTCGAGGCAGGAAGCAGGACATGGAAATGAGACCGCTAGCATGCTAAACCGACATGCTACACCGTTAACACCGATATCTATCACACTGGCATCTACGTTACTAATAACGTCATCCACCAGAGGGGTTTAAATACCCAACATAATTAATACTAAACATGGACACCTGGGGCAAATTAACGACAACGCAAACATGAAGGGAACAAACCAAAACAAACGTCACGTGTCCACTTCACCCAGTTCAGTCTCTAGTAAGCAGCGCTACAGTGCCATCTGCTGGCCGTGGCGTAACAACTTGGTGAATGAATAACTGAAAGTGTTGATGAAAAGATCTTGACATTATTTTGGTCCGTGTAAGAAAAAGTTTAAATACAATGTAGATTATAAAATAAATAAAAAGTACTTGCCCATATTAAATATAGAATACTAACTGTAATGTGGTAAATTACATATTCATATAATTTATAGTATTATATTATTATTATAAACCCACAACCTTTTATAAAGTCACATTTACAGCTAAATAACCCAATTTCATAAAATATGGTAGAAGAGCTGATGAGTTTTAAGAAAATTCACTGTGATGAGAATATATGTAAATTCTTTTAAATAAAATTACTATACAAAACCTGCTACTAGCTTTATTGTACTTATCTTAATTGTAAGTTGTTGTTGTTGTTGTTGTGGTTATTTTTTGTTTTTTATTTCGTTAACTTATGCAAATTCTTACAAATTATTTTGGGTGGGAATTACACTGAACCTGGTTTATTAATGAACTCTGCATTTTTATCATGTTATTAAGTTGTAAATATGTCTTTATTACAGGTTGTGCAGTTCAGACATGTAGTTACACTCATCTACCTGCATATTGTTATTAGAATTATATCATAATTAATATTTGTATCTATTCCTACTGTATAATTGATCTTCTGTAGTCACTATGTTTATTACACTGTAATCAGCGCTGTGTAAAATAAAGTGTTTCCGTTACCATTTACACCCTGTTCAGATGTAGAATCTGTCTCCATCTATAGAAAATCAGACATCAGAGCAGAATCAGATCCGGTCAGGAGCTGAAGACTCTCAGTCAGGACACACACCACTTCAGGCTGGTCAGACACTCTGTCAATCACTGTTTATTTCTACATTTATTAATCATCTCTGTAATAAATATAATTCAGTAAATTCATTTGATTTGTTTGAAATCTGTTATGTTTTGTAATCTACAGTCACATTTACAAGAAGTTCAGTTCATCTTCATTCTGTTTTCTGCAGGAAGTGAAAACATTTATGCCGCTGTAGATCAGACAGATACGAGTGGAACAGGTAGCTTTATTTCATTTCAGACATTTCCTCTTGCATTAGGAGAATTAATTATAGATTAACTCTATACAGTAAAGTACAGCAGTGTCTTGTAGTGATTAACACACTGCACTGTGTTCAGGTGAAGCTGCAGCTGAGATCAGAGAAGCCACTTACGCACAGGTCACGAAGAAAAAGAAGACAAACAGGAACAATGGTAGAGTATTTTTAATGCTACAGCATTTCATGGATTTATTAAAAACAAAATCAGCAAATAACTCTTGAAGTCTTCAGAACATTCAATCATTTAATACATAAACATCCAAGCACCTGAGGTCATGGCCTACAAGTTTCCTCCAGATCAGACGAGTCAGTTCCATCACAGGCTCCATTAAAAAGCAGGCATGTGTTCTACATAGCACTAATCATAAAGTTATCACACATTGAAAAGATGCCACATGCTGAATGATAAAGGAAGCTAAATGAAGTAAACTCTAGAGATCTAATCTAAAAAACAGCTAGGGTTCAGTGTGGTTTTGGCAGGAGACTGATAATGACTTATGTTATGTCTATGAGTTATGGTTGATGTATTACACGGCTAAAGATCATTGGGATGGTTTTGTTGTCTGCTGCTGCAGGTGCTGATGCTGAACCCGGTGTTGATGATGTGACTTATGCTAAGCTGGAAATAAAACCAATGATAAAAGCAAAGAGAATGAAAGGTAGAGCAAAATGAAGACATTTTATTTCGTGTCATAGATCACCTGACCCTACTCTTGTTCTATGTAATGAATAAAACACTCTGCTGTGCTGTTATAGGAAAATAATCAATGACAGTGTGATGTGATGAAGCAGAGTTACTGTTTCAGAGTTCCTACCCTGAAGGTGATGATTTTCCTGTTACAGCACATCCCAAAGTGTTTTACCACAGCAACGTCCCTATTTAATTCATTAAACAATGACACGTCAGACTTTTCGTCCATTTATTGTTGTGGGACGTCTGCAAAAATAGTGTAACAGCACGTATAAACTGCCGTTCCTTTACCAGCTTCTCTTTTTTCTCTTAAACTGAATAATAATAATAATAATAAAAAACATCTGTTATGTTAAAAGCATAAAGTCCTCTGTCTTGAAGACTTTCAGAAAATGTCAGAAAATTTCCTGACTGTTACACAGTGCTGACACTGGAGACTCCTTACATAAATGTTAAACTTCTTACAGGAAAGTCCATATTACCAATTACATGCTGGTGCGTTTTGTTAAATCTGTTTATTCATGTAATTTGTTACTATAGAAATGATAACGTATTAGAATAAAGGCATTATTATAAACCTTTGATTTTCAGTTGCACTATTGTCAGAGCTGCTGTTATAGAAAATTAATCAACGCCTTCTGACCAATCAGAATCCAGAATTCAACACTGCTGTGGTCTAATGTATTTTAAATGTGTATGATTTAATATCCAGATCATTTACCATTTAGATGAGTTGTAATGTTTCAGGAAATTAATTCAGGATATCTTTATTCCAACTAGAAAAGGCCAGTGTGGGTGATGATACTGTCTACTCAGAGCTGAAGCACAGCATGGAGGTAAGACTCATGACATTTACAGTATAAAGCTTAAAAGACAAACCAAACACCATGAAGTAATAAATATATTTAAAGGTGTATTGGGTAGAATTTGTCATCTAGCAGTGACAGTATCCATGTACACAAAACCCCGCCTCACAGAATCTGAAAGAGTTCGTCCATGTTAGTTTGGTAGCTGTCTAGATAACTTTCCGTCATCTCATTCTACTTGGACAGTTATGACATAGTTAACTATGAACATGCAAAATACTGACACGCCAAATAACGTACTGATTTCTTGCTGCGGTCACTGATTCAGAAAGTTAACTAGTTTGTAATATCATTGATGGCAATATCAGGAGAAATGTATTTATAAACGTATTTATTACAATCTCTTTCTTTCTCTCTGCAGTGAGACATGTGTCTGTGTACACTGATGAAGCTACAGTTATCACACAGACCGCTGGAAAACTGGGATTTGTGTTTGTCTTCTGTTTTTCCTAAAATGCTCAGAAAGTAAAATCTGCTCATCCACTTCCTGAACACAGGAACATTATACTTATACATTTTTCTTTTACTGCTTTTCTTTTTCTACTCATTCTGTTTAGAGTGCACAAATACAATTAATTAATACATGTGTCTCATTTGCACATTAAAAAAGAAAAACAAATCATAATACGGTTAATTTGTATTAATGTACTTTCAAATGGATACATATAGAAGTAAAAGAAAAATAAAATATGTATTTTAGGGTGCAAAACATTTGTATAAAATTATAAAAAAGGTTTCTTCCAATTTAAAGCATTATTTAAGGTGAAACACGACACTCTAAAATACTTATTTTTCTGTTCCTCATATACTAATTCCACTGAGCGTACATTAATAATTAATTTAATACACATGTGGCTCATTATATTTATTTTTCTTTTACTCATAAACTTACACGTCAGTGCTTTTGGTTGGTTTTTGGTTGGATACGAACACTTGGTATCTGGTTCTGCACATACCAAAGAAGAAGAAACCTGAGTGAAGTGTGTAAGGCTTGTCACTGTTTTCTTACACAAAGTAAGTTATTCTTGTTCATGTACAAAACTTCACGGAGGAAATAATGAATTAAGATGAAAGTAAAGTTGGCCGGGACGAATATTTATATTTTTGGTTCTGCAAAATGCTGTCCTGCAACATTGCTGCCACACACACACACACACACACACACACACACACACACACACACCTTTTTAAATACATGTTGCTTTAGAATTTTTTCTCTTTATAGTTGACATTTTTGTAAACATTTATTAATTGTTCATATTTACACCATTACAAATGACCTGATGCTTTGTAAGTCGTTTCACCTCGTTCATAAATGTCACCTGAAATGACTTTGTTTGTGGTTTAAACAAACTAACTTTAATTACTGCCAGAAAAATATTTTCACTTAAAGAAAAGTAGAAATCATTTGACTCACTATTGGCATTTAACAAAAATAAAAACATTTTGAAGTGACTGAAGACGACTGAATGAATGATGTTTTTTTCTAACACATCTGAGGCACTGGCACTTAAATGCAGTTCGGTTGCTTTTCTGTCATAAACACCTGGAGTAAAATTGTAATGAAACAAATGACCTTTTTCATTTCTTTAACAGCTCACACTGGTGAATACAGAATCCAGAACGCAGTCATAGAGGACTCAGCAAAGTTCATCTATAAAAAGAGGATCCGTTTAATGTAGAAATCATTTCATAATTCCTTTAGAGTCATTTTGTGGATTGTAAATAATACTGATCTGTCGCTTTAACATCATGCTGTTTGTAGCTCAGCATCTTACACGCACTCGTCTTTCTGACTGGATTTGTTTAGCTGAAGCCTGCAAACCTGCAAAAAAAAATCTTTACCAAGACAATGTGTACTTTATTTCTCGCCAAGAAAAATGATGAAGATGTGAGAAATGTGAACAAAAATACACTGTTAATGTTAAGCTGTGTACATTTTTTAAGTAAACTACTCTGGTTAATGACGTCAGTATGTGTTGAGGGACACGGTGGATAGATTAGGTAGATAAGTTAGATAACCATCTGTTAACTTAGCTAGTGATGGAAAGTGCTCTTTCAGCTCTTCTGCTGGTGATTGAGTACGCTAGTCATACTTATCATTAGTTACTAGGGGTGTAACGATATGCTCCGGTCACGATTCGATTCAATTTACAATACTGACTTCAGGATTTCGATTCGATTCGATTTTTGTCTGTATAAAAGTAAATAAATTAAAAATGCCTGTGAACAGAGGTTTAATATTGTTCAGAAAATGTACTACAGGTTCACTATATCTTAAACATAAATTAATAAATGTATAAAATCTTCCCAAGATTTTGACTGAATAAACAAAGTGTCTGACCCGGGGAAAATGTTAATATCATATCGAATATCATATTGCTCTAATAACAGAGAATATCAGGTTTAGAGACCAAAATGAACTTCATTTTCCAGGCTTTTGGGGTCAGGTCCACCATTACCTGTTTTGAGGGGGAAAAGTCATAATATATGATATTACTAGAATAAAGTCTGAATTTTTCAAGAAAAAAATAATAATATGACATAATGGTGCGTATCACAGCAACAAAACTAGCCTAAAGAAAGATGTTACTTTACAAATAAAGAAATACTTCATCTTCTGCCGCATCCGCACCAGATAATTATTAGTATTATAACTTTAAAACTCACACAGTGTGGTAAGGAAAATGATTAGAGGAAATGAAATGAAGACTCAGGAGAGCGCGACCTCTGGTGGTCAGTCGTAGCACTGCAGGGAGCGAGAGTGACATCATTGCGTGAGACAAGCTCCGCCCACTAGTCCCTTATTTACATATCCAATGCACACAGCACTCTAACTTTCCCTCATAGCTAATCTAATTTATATGAAACACACCCTCATTTATAAAGCTGTAAAATCTGAGTTAGAGATTTTTCTCAAGTGTCTGCAAAAAATAATAGTTTATAATAATAAAATAATATTAACTGTACATTAAAGGCTATCAATAATTTTTATATTTGACAATTTTATATTTATTTTGTGCTTACGGATGTGGAAGCTAACTGCACAGGCTGAAAAAAATATATATATATAATTTTGTATTTCTTAGTGTTTTGGTCTTAATTTGATGTAGAAACAACCTTCAGAACACTGAAAATGACAAAATAAAGTATACTACTTATTTCTCTAGTTATTGTGTCACGTAATGCAGGCGCAGGGCAGAAGCAAGTGCAGGTATGGAAGTTTAATGAAACAACAACAACAACAACAACAGCCAAAGGATAAGGCAGAAGACAATAATCATGAACATGCAGAGGTCAGGTGATCAGACAAACAGCACAAGTAGGGCAGGGCAACAAGACGACATCATGAACGTAAGCAAAGTCAAAACACCAGAATAAACAGACATGATAGCAGGCTTGATAACAACAGAGACAAGACAACTGAGCGTACACTTCTCACTTGTTCAAGTGTTTGAACAGTCTCTATTATAGTGTGGTGTGATGATTGTGATCAGGAACAGGTGTGTGAGATTAGTCCTCATGAGAAGGTGACGTGTCTGTGTGTTACATTGGGAAGTGTAGTCCTCTTCGGCCATGTTTGTAGTTGTTGGTGCATTCTGGGAAATGGAGTAGCTGGTTTGCCGTGATGACATATTGCCAATAAAAATAGCTTGCATTATTAAATCTGAGCCGAATTAAAACATGTTCTTTAAAAAATATATTTTAAATTAAAATTGAGAATGTATTTGAGTAAATGTGATTTGAAGATCAGTTACAGGAGTGATGATGGATCCTGACAGGATTAGACCACTTTAGCACGGAGGATCATCACAATGAGAGCGACAGTAAAACATTTACATTTTACACATAAATAAAATGTAAACATCATTTATTTTTAACTTAAAACAAATGTCAGATAATAACAGCACTGTTTTCATTTTTATTAAGAAATACAAGTCAGTTTTATAAATTTATATTAGATTTGACTAACAGGACAGATGATCAGTGCTGCTGAATTTTCACCTCCATTATTGAGACAGGGGCTGAAGTATGGATAAAGTTTCTCAGTGAAAGTCTGACCAGTGAAAGAGTAGATATGAGATTTTACATCAACATCATAGAAGGAGATCAGACCCTCCTCATAATCCACAAACACCCCCACCTTCTGAGGAGCCGGTTTCAAGGAGAGGGAGACAGGGGGAGAGTCCAGAGCATAATATTCAGTCTCATTCCTCAGCCACACACACCAGTATCCATCTTCAGGACTGGGTGTAATCATCCCTTTCCTGTTAATGGACTCTTGGGCCACTCCTAAATCCCACTGAGTCTTCCCTCTGACCTGCACCTCATAGTAAAATCTCCCTGAGGAGAATCCCTCCTTTCC
The DNA here is from genome assembly GCF_023375685.1 of Ictalurus furcatus. Classification (NCBI taxonomy): domain Eukaryota; kingdom Metazoa; phylum Chordata; class Actinopteri; order Siluriformes; family Ictaluridae; genus Ictalurus; species Ictalurus furcatus. The sequence continues at coordinate 32,606,722 of NC_071261.1, forward strand.
CAACACACAGACACAACGATTAAACCTCTCTGGGTTATCAGGGAGATCCTGTCTCTTGTCTCCACATGTAACTTGTTTCCCATCATCAGAAAGGATGAGATAAGGATGAGCTGTATCAGGATCCAGAGTCACATCCACTGAGAGACAGAAACACAGCGTACATCAGTTTTATCATTGCACAGTGTGTAACAGTGAAGAAATATACATTTAGTCATGTGATCAATAAGAGCTCACAAACCTGCATATTGCTGAATTCTCTTCAGTTCTGTTTGGAAAATAATATTGGATAATTGGAGAGTTTAAAATTATGAGCAATAACAAAGTACTGTAACAATAAAACTAAAACACAAACATCATATTGATCTAAATATTTTATTACAGATTACACCACAGTGCTGTTGAGTTCTGATTGGTGTTGATTAATTTTCTAGAACAGCAGCTCTGACAGTAGAGCAGCTGCAAATCACAGGTTCATATTAATGCACTCGTTCTAATACCTTATCGTTTCTATAGTAACAGCTCATTCACAGGGACTTGTATGCAGATGCTTTTTTATAAAAAGACATGTATAATCATTTCTGTAACCTTTATTTCTGTAACATTTATGGAAGGAGTCTCCAGTGTCAGCGCTTTGTAACAGTCAGAGGTAAAGCTGTAACTTTAAGATTTCTGACATCTTCAGGACAGAGGAGTTTACTCTTTGTAGCTTCTTGTTAATAGGACTAGGTGTGTTTTTATCTTATTAACATGAGTGAGAAAAAGAGAAGCTTGTAAGGAAATGACTGTTTATAGCTGCTATAACGGAAGTGAGAACAGAAACTAACTTGTTTCATGGATCATTCACAGCATTCAATATACTGTAACTATAAATGGATAAAAAGTGTGACATGTTATACTTCTATAAATAAAATGTTGGCATATTTCTGTGGTATAAGATGAATAAACTCTTTGGGAAAAGCTGTTATAAGAACAAAATAATAACTTTGGGATGTAACAGTTACTGCTTCATCTTACCTCCCCTTTGTTGATTATTTTCCTAACACAGAGCTTTATAACTTACATCAGATCAAAAATCTCTAAATGCACACTGTACAATTCATGTATTTCTGTTATCAGGACATTTCTTCATATATTTCTGAATCAACATATTCTTAGTGATCATTAAACACTTACCAGTCCAATCAAGCTTCTCCATTTCCTCACTGAGAGTTTCCTGAAGCTGAGACAGAGCTCTCCTCAGAGGCTCCAGACTCAGATGAGAGTTAATTGTGACGTCAGTCCAGTCCTGGGTGTGTGGAGGGCTGCACAGTGTCGGGTAAATCTACAGTACAGCAGGAGAGAGGAGAAATCCCTCAGCATGGGGACTGCTGTCCTGTCATGTGCTGCACTGCTATTGAGAAACAGAGGGACTCTGACCTGTAGGAGGTGGAGGTGATCCTCAGTGTGTGAGATCTGCTCCAGCTCAGTGTTTCTCCTCTTTAGCTCAGTGATTTCCTGCTCCAGCTCTTTAATCAACTCTTCAGCCTGCTTCTCTGCTGCTTTCTGCTTCTCCTCCATCACCTGAAGCAGCTCAGCCTGGCTTCTCTCAATGCAGCGCATCAGAGCACTGAAGATCTCCACACCGTCTGCTTTCTCCTTCTCTGTGTTTTCCTAACAGGAGACACATCGAGCTAAATTATTTTATTTCATATGATTATATCAGGATTCTCCTAATGTGTTTTTATAAAGACGTTATTGTGTAGGTTAGTTAAGAGACTCACTTTATTGCGTTCTACAGAGTGTTTGATTTCCTCAATCTTCTTCAGTCGCTCCTGGATCATCTGCTGAACTTCTGCTCGTGTCTTCCCCAACTCAGTCTGAGAAAAATATATATTATGTATAAACTTATTAAAAATAAAGGTGATATTTGTGTTAAATATGCATCATTAATTTTCAGTCTCTCACCTTCTTCTCTCCACTCGCCTCCTCTATAGGAACAGTGTTGTGAGTTTTGTGGTCTCCCTCAGTACAGAACTGACACACACACGTCTGGTCGTCTCTACAGAACAGCTCCAGGGGTCTCTCATGTTTCTGGCAGATGTAGTCCTCCAGGTTCTCCACAGGCTCCATCAGTTTGTGCTTCTTCAATGAAGAAACTCTCTCATGAGGTTCCAGGTGAGTCTTGCAGTAAGAGGCCATACAGGTCAGGCAGGACTTCACGGCTACACATTTCTCTTCAGAGCAGGCTTCACAGAGCACCAGAGATTGGATCGGTTTTTCTGCAGCGCTGCTGGATTTCTCCTGAACTGACTTCTTAAACGGAGCAGCAAGTCCAGAGATGAACGTATTCACACGTAGTTCAGGACATTTAAGGAATTCCTCCTTACACACTGGACACTGGCAGTGTGAACTGCTGTCCCAGAACTGTTTGAGACAGATCATACAGAAGTTGTGTCCACATGGAGTAGAGACTGGATCAGTGAACACATCCAGACAGATGGAGCACTGGAGCTCATCTTCACACAGGACACTGCTGGAGGAAGCCATGACTGACACAGGAGACACCATGAGAGTGGATTTAGACCACAGATAACTTTACACATTATTCATGAAAATTATCCAGAACTAAAGCTCTCAGTGTCGTGCTGTTAGAGTAAAATATAACTTTCTCTGTGTGAGTAAACACATAAAATCCACTTGAACTGTGACAAACCCAGTGCACTTTGAGCAGTTAGTAAATGACAAAACGAACAATAGTTACTGATAGAAACAAGAAGTAGTCCCACCTCTCACTCTGAAATATATATTAATACATTTATCTTATGTTTAATGTGAGCTAAAATCCTGTTCTTTAAGATGAAAGCCCTGTGTGTTTTATCCTGAAGAGGAACTGAACTGGAACAGATCCAGTGTATTTTAAACAGCTTCATAGAAATCAAGTGAAAAACAACTATACAAACAGGAAGTAGTCTCATCTGTAGCACTACTTACCAATTTCTATTTCTCTTTTCCTCCTGATTCCCCTCTTTTTCCTCTTGTTCCTGTTCTCTTAGTGTTCACCTGCAGTGGTTTTAATCCCTCGAAGAAAGAGAGAGAAGCTTCAAACTGGAGGCTGTGTCCTGCTGAAAGGATCTGGTTTTGGTCATGAAACGGTTTTGAGCTTGAGTTTCGGTTCACCTGGGTGACGTCTCAAGATACATGCCCACTTTTTTGTGCTTTTTCTCACGATATAATTACAAGTTTTTGCCTCTAGATGGAGGAAATTCCCCCAGTGAACTACAGCGTCTGGATATTGTGTTTTGCTGCAAAATCTTCAAAGCTGTCTCCATCTCTGCAAATATCTGGTTGTTTTTTGTTTGTTTGTTTTGTTTTGAAAGTTTCTTAATTTAACATTTGTATGTGTATGAAGACTGGTCGTTGTGTTAGTGTTGTCAATTTAAATAAGGTCCTCTAAAAATGTTTATGCAAATACACCTTCAAATGTCATTTCATGTGTTAGACCTGCAGTCTGAGTATTTAAAGTCAAATAATCTGAGGCTCATCAGCAAATGAAGGAATTTGTGGGAAATGAAACAAATTACTTAATTTACGAGTGCACAGAGAACCTAAAACTAAAGGACATAAACATGTGTGTACATTACTGAAACGTGTACACTTCGTCTGTTATTTTATCTGGATATATTTTATTTTCCACACTCTCTCATACCAAACCTCACAGATGTTCAGTGAGATCTCAGCTAACTGCACAACATGGACCCTTTATTTTTCCTTTATTTTATTGATCATTGTTCTCTTTTCATATAGATTTTATATAGTTAAATTAGTCCAGGTAAACACTCTGTTTGTGGAAAAAAACGTAACTTAAAACTTAACATGGCTTAATGTACAAAATAACTAAACAAACAATGGACAACAAATCTCTCACACAATCATAAACACAATCCTCTGCCCAAAAGACAGAAACCGGTAATCAAAAATGAACACAATGATTTTCATGTCTGGCTTTTAGAAACCCATCATAAGGAAACATAAGTTTCATGTGGCCTCAAGGAACAGAACATTTTTCTGAGTTATTCTTCATCATAGCCACTGCATTGTATTCTACCCAAAGAATGGCACCATAAACGAAATATAAAGCAGAGTTTCATGTTATGCATGTTCTAATAGTTTTTGATAGTAAACAGTAGTTAAACTCAGTACCATGTGAGAGAAATCAAATATTTCTTGGTCACAGTTTTAACACATTAAACCACCTTAAACTGTTTCCTTATAATGAGTTTCTAAAGAGACAAAAATGTGTCTCATGAAAAGTTCTTTTTAAAGTTACTGTTTTCTGCTTTGAGCAGAAAACCGTGTTTATGGCGAGGTATATGTGGAAGAGATTTGGTATCAATCCGTCGTCTTTCAGGTACACTAAGCCACGTTAAGCCGCATTTTTCACCTGAAACATTTTAAAATATCCCAAAAAAGGAAGAACAAATGCAGCAGCTGGTAAAGAAGAGAAAGAAGAGCGCAGGAATTATTAATAGTAATAAATGTAAAAAGGCTGAAATGCTGAAACAGTGAGAATCTTCCAGTAATAAACTCTCAATCAGGAACGATGTACTAATCATGTATAAATCATGTAGTTACGGTGTGAGTGTGTGATGTGCCTCTAATCCTCACCTTTTTAATGACGTTACAGTAATGTTTCATCGTTTTATTTTCATCATTTTACAATAAAACCTGAGATCTTAAAGGCAAAATGTGAAGTTTACTACCTGCAAAGCGCTGTACTGTTGTAGGCATTGACAAATATGATATAAAATACAGTTAAAGGGTGCATAAACAGGTTTATCTCACTGGATCGGGTTATTAGTGACGTGTAAATAAGTGTGTGTACGTCTACATTAGTGTCTGTAATGAACTACTACTGTATCTGGCTCAAATATGAAATAATATCATAGAATCGTAACAGTAATTCCAAACAAAACTCCTAATTCAGGAGGTTTACCTACAGTAGAAAGCATTTTAGTTTATGACTGCTGATCTAGGATTTTATAAAGATTTACACTAACATTTAAAAAATGTAAAACTGTTTGTATTCGGCACACTGGATCTCAGATTGTGTCTATTATACAGTCTGTAGTGTATAGAGATCTGATATAGGGTCTTGTGTAAAGTCTGTCCAGATGTAAGAAATGTGCTGATGGTTAACTCATCATGCAAATTACATTTGATACAAAGTGTTTCTGACCCCGTCATGAATTCCAGCTTTCAGAAGTTCACAACATACTAATTATATTAAAAGGTGGTCATTCAGTTCTATGGTTCATTTTTGCAGCTGCACCTCAAGGAAATTATCAGCTATCCTGTAAAGTGGCTGTCTATCCCTGTCAGTGAACTTTGACCTATGGCCAGGTTTCCTGCTTGCTGATGCTCTTTGTCCATGTTTGACGCTGCCATGACTTTTGAGACTGTTCCCCTTAAACAATGAAATAGTGTTACAGTTTTCATCACTGATCCCCCTGTAATTCGTGTTCCCGCTGTTTGATGCATGTCGCTTCATAATCTCACACATCAAAGTGTTCATGTTTAGACCTCTCTTACAGCTGATATCTGCAGTGAGCTGTAAATCAACCTATTATAACTATCCTGTGCAGCTGTTTATATAATCTCCACTAAGGCATTTCAAAGTAAATGACCTTTACACGTCTGCATAAAGTACATGATCTTGTGTAAAGGTGATATCTATCTTAATAAAGGTGATACACTATCAAATCACACATAAAATTAATATTTCGTAGCAATTTTCACAATTTAATTAATAGAAAATACAAACAAGATCAGTCACATGGAAAAATTAAGAATACCCCTACATTTATCACACCTTTAAATCCATAAAACTAGAATCGGGTATTGAAGATTGGATGCCAGTGATTAGAACCTGCTTAGGGAGTGCAGGTGGAACCTGTCTTATTTAAATCCCTCTTATATCCAATGTCTGGTGTTCCCTTTGTTATTAAGGTGTGGTGTCATCATGCCAAGATCTAAAGAGTTCTGTAAGGCCTTCAGAAAAAGGTTGTGGATGCCTATGAGTCTGACTAGAGATTTAAAAAGATCTCCAAATTACTTGAGATACATCATTCCACTGTGAGGAAAATAGTCTACAGATGGCCAATCAAATGCACCAAAGAATGGCTCAAAAAGAAGAAATGGAGGGTTATGGAATGGCCTAGTCAAAGCCCAGATTTGAATTCCATTGAAATGTTGTGTGGAGATTTGAAACAGGCAGTACACGTAAGAAAACTCCCAAAACATCTTGCAGCTGAAAGAATATTGCACTGAGGAGTGGTCAAAATTTCCAGTAAGCCTGGTGGACAATTATGCAAAATGCCTACAAGATGTTATTTCTGCTAAAGGGGGGAAAACTAGCTTCTGAGGCCAAGGGTGTACTTACTTTTTCCACAGATGAATATTGCCTCTATTGATATTTCTGGTGAATAAATGATTGATATTTTTTCCTTGTGGTTTTGTTTCAACGATGATCAAATGTTTGCTTGTCCAAATATGTTTAAAAAAGCCAACAATTTCCATGGGGTGTACTTGTTATTATTATTATTATTATTATTATTATTATTATTATTATTATTATTTTTACATGACTGTATATATAGCTCGTAAACTAATTCATATTAAACTTGCATTAAAGCATGAACCATGCTTCATGAACATGAACTTCAGGTGATGCTGACAAGATATAAAGAATATAAAAGTTAATTTTAGAAATGTATATTATTCACCTGCAGTGGTTTTAATCCCTCGAAGAAAGAGAGAGAAGCTTCAAACTGGAGACTGTCCTGCTGAAAGGATCTGGTTGTGGTCATGAAAAGGCTTTGAGCTTGAATTTCGGTTCACCTGAGTGACGTCATAAGAGACACGCCCACATATCTGATTTTTCTCGTGTTGTAATTACAGGTTTTAGCCACTAGATGGGGAAATTCCCCTGTGAACTGCAGCGTTTTATTCTGTCTCCATCTCTGTAATAAAATCTGCACTATGTACATTTTTCAGTAAGTATTTTTAATAATGATATTAATTTTGTCATAGGAATGTGCTAGAGAAATGTGGTGTACATTAAAATAATATCAGTGTTGGGCTTCACAAGAGAAGAGAAACATGTTTATATTATATTAAAGCATTTATTAGTAAAATCTTTTCTAAAATGCACAGAGCCCTTGAGAGAGAGAGAGAGTTGTATCAACTCTGTTCACTCCAATGGACCAGTTTTTTACAGCAATGGTGGCTCGTGGAGACTCTCAATAGTTCCTGGAAGTTAGCACCAAATGCTAACAGTGCAGTAGAGTTGCAGCAGACCAGACCGTTTGTGATGCACTTTTAAAAGGTCAGACGTTTAAACAATAAAATCGCATATTGTCAGTACATCTTAATCAAATTAAATTGTACATTAAAGCATGCTAATATGCTAAATTAGTAGTTTTAGGGTTTGTTATCAGATAACAGAATAGTCTAGGATATGCTACTGGAAGTTAGCAACATACCAAACCACAAACAGCCAATTAAATTAATTGTAAAATCCGTTCTCTTAATGCAGTTTCATCCATGGTTGTGGAATTAGAGGAAAACGCTTCTAAACATGATTTTTTGCAGGTTGGGTGTGTGATAGTGGCCGGTGGAAGTGGTGAAATGAGGAAATCATTTTTATTCCTCATTATACGTGTAATAAATAATAAAATTACTTGTTGTAGGAAGAGAGCTATTTTTTTACGACTCATCCTACTGATGTATCTTTCAGTGTCCTCATCCCTTCTTTCCTCAATCTTTGAAACGGATATAGGCAGAAGACATGGAACTGCTCAATTTTAAATAGTGAAAATAGATCACTTCAGAATAAGAAATATTACTACAGTTAGTAGGAGCTCATAAATATTATACCTGTGTCACCTGTAACACTACAGCTGTGATCAGCAGCAATGTGCTTTAGGTTTATAGGTCCAGATGTGCATTGTAGTGCAGGGGTCCTCCTCTTTATGACCACAGGGCGATGCACAGAGATGGTGTGAATAACATCTGGTCTCAGACTAGTCTTGGCCTTTTCGATCCTGACAAACTGGTCTGCCTCAAAATGTGCCTTCAGAGTGACATGAGTTTATTTCCCACACACAAGTCCTTTTTGTCTACCCACATACTGTACATGTCCCATAGTGGTTAAATCCACAGTATTAGGGAACACTTTCTACATAGTTAAAAGACAACTAAGAACACGAGACAACGGCCTGAAGACTCTCTGCAGTGAGACAGCACCCTCGCCAGGAGTCTCAGCTCCTGGTCTTTTGTTGTTCCTTATTTTTAATAAACATTAAACTTTCCCATGTTGTGTTCTTTGTGAAAAAGTGCAAATTTACTTAAGTATGATTACCTCACAATTTTTTTCTTGTTGTAATGTTTTGTTATATTTCGATTGCTCCTGCTGATTTGAGCCACTCATTTTTTCCTCCACTCCGTGTCAGTGGGGAAACCGTCCATTCATATTCCTTTCTCTGAGCGACTGGAGCTTCCCCATGCAGCACATCAAACCATGGTGGACACGATACAAGGGCAACATGGAGGAAAGGACACAGACAAAATGCTGGACATGCTTTAGAGTTTATTAGAAATTTATTTATAAATATATTGCTGTAAAGAAGTGCATAGCAAAAGTTAAAATACATTATATATATATACAATATATGTATATATATATAAATATACATTATATATGGTCTTTTGCTTGTATCTTTCTCATTTGTAAGTTGCTTTGGATAAAAGCGTCTGCTCAGTGAATAAATGTAAATGTAAATATATATATATATATATATATATATATATATATATATATATATATATATATATATGATTGTGTATGAACATGTTTCAAGTTGTTTTTAATTTGAATATATTATGTATTCATGTATATTTAAATAAGTGCAGGGCTGCTTAAGAATTGTAAACATCAAGATTCATTGAATTTTACATTTCACTTATTTGCAATGGATTTTCTAAGACAACAAACATAACAACATGCTTCTGCAGCTGCTGCTAGTCCACTGACCCAGCGCGTTGACCATCACTGATAGTCACGTGTCAGTCTCCTGTCTCTTGTCCTGTCTGAAAGGCATAAAGATGACATTCGTGATTGCCTTTGACGCACTTACAAGTTTAAGAAAATAAAGATATTCATTCAAAACAAGAGCAACACGGTCTTTAACCATGGTGTGTTAACAAGGCAGGTAATGCTAATTGACCGCACCTATCCTCAAGTATTAGAGGATTTTATTATTTTTTTAAAAACATTGATGTAACTATATATACATAGTACATACACATGTTGGTGTGTAATATAAATATTTTTAAATCAGTGCATTTATTGGATAATAATTACCAAAAATTACACAGTTCTGTCTCTCTAACTCTATGGATTCAAACAGCTCGCAAATAACTTCCTGGAATGACCTGAAGTCTACATGAATCACATGACGATCAAGTGTTTTGAACTTCCGTTGATGCAGCTCTCTCTATCAAGGGCTCTGGTTATACCAAAATCAGCACTAGACTACATTACCCATCAGCCTTAGCACATCACATGACCCTGTGACATGCCTCTCCCTCATTAGCATACCTTATACAAGCAGTGTTTCTGCACCTCACGAGCGTTTGTTGTTGTTGGTGTGTGTGTGTGTGTGTGTGTGTGTGTGTGTGTGTGTGTGTGAGTGCGCGCGTGTGTTTGTCTGTGTGTGTGTGTGTGTGTGTGTGTGTGTGTGTGTGTAGCCTTTGTGTATTTTTGCCTAGAATCTGTTGTTTCTGTTCATATCCTTGTTTTCGTGATTTTACTGTTTACTTTACATTTTATTTTAATAAATCTGCACTTGCATCCACCGCCTCCTGCATTACATGACAGACCCCATTATAATAAAACAAAATACAATGCTTAAAGTGTGGTGTTGTAACATTATTTCCAGTAAATTAGCTAAAAATTGGAGGTACATGAACTAATTAAAATACAACAACTGAACAATTCATATGTTTAGAAAGACAGTAATATGAGCTAAATAGGTATAGGGTAAGAACTGATTAAATTAGAACAATTTGGTATATCAGAGTTTTCTTTTCCACTTTATTTGGCCCCGAGGGGTATTTGGTTTTACAGTAAGACATACGTACATACATACAGCATAATAACATACAAAACACTAAAATAATACAATAAAAAAAACCTTACAAACATACTCGCCATCATTGTCACTGTTATCATCACTGACGAGAAAAACATCATTACTTCTAAACAAACTAACCTAATCCACCTCCTTGCCTGAATTAAGAAGGGAAATGGCAGTAGGAATAAAAGAGTATCTATATCTATTGCTCTTCTTATTGGGTTCTCTCTCTTTCTCTTTCTTTCACACACACACACACACACACACACACACACATACACACACACTCACAACACCTGGAGAGAAGCAAACCGTCGTCACATGTCATAGTATAAGGTATATTTCTTACTGAAATACTTCATATTCGTTTGAATGAAAACAAATATTTATTTTTATAATGTTACAGTTGGACATTTTGTAGCAGAAAACAATACTCAGTATGTCATTTGTTATTTATCTTTATATTCTTGTTGAAAGATGTCAGCAGTAAACATAACAGGATAGTAAAAACTGAACTGTCACTTCATTTATCAAAGTTCTTTCACCACGAAATAAAGTGGGCTGGTCTTGGGCATTAAACTCTGGTTTTGTTATTGCATTATATTTCACATTATTTCATTCAGACTAAAACAGCTTGATGGCGCTGTTCAAAAAACACAAAACAAACTTTCTGCCACCCTTTCTGGGTAGAATCCACATACAATAAGAAAAGTTAGTTTCTGTGCTTCTTAACAGTTTGTGTTGTGGTGCTATGCGCCAACATTTATGCGATTCTTCTTCTAAGTGTTCAAAACGATATGCCGATCAGCTGAATAATGGGTTGCGCCACCTAGTGTGCAGGTGTAAAATGCATTCTTGGTCCTCGCCACCTATTGAGCAGGTGTGAATTAGTTGAAGGCGATCAATCGTTTCGTGTTCGGTGTGAAAGCACCATTCGTCTGCGGTTCACTTCGCTTTATCGCATCGCGCTCAGTGTGAAAGGATCTTAAAGCTACAAATGCCTTTCTCAACATCAGCTGCCTCCGTAAAAATCTTCTAATACGACTAGCACGAATAAGTTAAAGTCACTGTGCTGCATAAGCGATAAACCTATTAGGCATGCAAGATGTCCGTGTGTCACCGTGCCCCAAACGACTCCAAACAAACCACAAAGTAAGAATTACAGTGATAGACTCCATCCTGCTGTGCGAAAGTGCTTATCTTACTGTTTTCTATTTTTAAAAAGGTGCATCGTAATGATGTAAGTGTGTTTCTAAATTTAAATCTCTTCTCTTTGTCTAGTTTAGCCTGTTTGCTCATCACTTGACCATTGCTGTCTTTGACCTTGACCCGGCCTTATGTTATTGGATTTGTCTGCCTGCATCTCAATAAAGAAAATACACTTAAACTGCTATTACATCCATCTCAACCTCCATCTCATGACACCAAATAAATCTTGAAAGGTGAAAAGAGAATAGAAGTTACTTATGAAGTTACACATGTCCATCCTCTCTCTCTCTCTCTCTCTCTCTCTCTCTCTCTCTCTCTCTCTCTCTGTCTCTCGCTCTCACTCTCTCCCTCACTCTCTCACTCTCTCTGTCTCTCTCTCTCTGTCTCTCTCTCTCACTCTCTCTCGCTCTCGCTCTCTCTCTCTCACTCACTCTCTCTCTCTCTCTCTCTCTCTCTCTCTCTCTCTCTCTCTCTCTCTCTCTCTCTCTCGCTCGCTCGCTCTCTCGCTCTTTCCTGTACACAGAAAGGATTAAAAGAAAAATATTAAATTTGCAATAAATAGACTCACTAAAAAAATGCCTTATAACCTACATTTCCATTTTTGTTACTATTATGGTCTGTGCAGGGAAACATCTCAGTACAGCAAGTTCACTCTAATACACACTAATACCAAGCTGATGCACAGCACAAAAATATAATCACTAATCATTATCTTCCTATCTGTGTTAATAAATAACGTCAGAAACAAACACTTCTCATTAGTCCTGTACACACACAGAGCAGTGACCGTGCACTTATTCTAAGGTGCCCAAATACAATTAATTTAATATTCATGTGGCTCATTTGCATATTTTGGTGCATTAAAAAATGTGTTAATGCACTTGCAACTGCATACATATACAAGTAAAATAAAAAGAAAATTCCTATCTTAGGAAAAATTATAGAAATGTTTTTTTTTCCCATTTTAAAGCATTATTTTAAGCAGTGAGATCAGACATGACACTCTGAAATACTAATTTTGTTGAAAGTGCATTAATACATTTAGTTTAATAAGCATGTGGCTCTTTAACCTTATTTTTTCTTTTACTCATATTCTTACACCTTTGGTTGGTTTTTGGTTATATGAACACTTGGTATCTGGTACCGCACATAACAAAGAATTAACATGAAAGTACTGTAGAGTTAGCTGGGATTAATATTTATTTATTTGATTTTACAACATGCTGTCCTGGATCATTGCTGCCGTCGTCCGGCCTGTTGTTCTGCACGCGCTAACACACTCTTTATAGTTTGTTTACATTTGCATGAACATTTTTATTGTTCATGTTTACGGCTTTTGACAAACCCAGGGGCACTGTTTTCAATTTGGCTGATAAAAGAACACACTTTGAATGGAATTAGGAGGTTTGTGGGGAAGGTTGTGGATGAGCAGAGCTTTCCTGTCAGGGTGGCTGACTGTAGTAACATCAATCTGACACAAAAGAAACAGCATAAGAAGGGGAGAAACCTGATGAATTTACAGTATTTGATGAATGTACGCTGGTGTTCTTAGACATCAGCTAATCCTTATATTCACTTATAAGGGTTTGCCATGATTAAACCATGAATCAACCAATGTGAGAATATTTTAGGGTGTTTTACTGCTTGGGGGAAAAGCAAGTGGGGTCTCTGGAGGCTGAGTCCAACTGCATAAGTAGTGGATAAGTAGTGGATAAGTGGATACTAGATAAATAGTATCAAATGGGTAAGTAGATATAACCAGTTCAGAGTGTTAGCTAGTATATAAATGTCTTTACTTTTCTCTGTTCTCCTTTATGGCCAGAGTGGATAAATGGGGAAATGGCTTTGCTGCCAGGAATCACACAGAGGATTTGAAACTTCTAAGTGTCAAACTTGTAAGGATTTTACATTTCTAAGAATACGCTTCTTCCCCATTGGACTTGCCTGTATGTTTGTTCATTAGGCTTACTGCACTATTATTCCAGGGGGCCCATTATTCCAGGGGGCACTATTATTCCAGGGGGCACTATTATTCCTAGCTATGGCCCAGCCTTTATCTGCATGATTTTATACACTGTGCTACTGTCACATGATTGTATAATTGATAATTCCATGCATAAGCATTTGTACAAGTGTTCCTAATAAAATGTTCTGTGAGTTTATGTCTTAAGTAATGTTGACGTCTATAGTAATTATAAACGATTCACACAGGATTAGTGATCTCTGTCTACACAATGTACACATGGTTATAACATTAAAGATTCCATGAGTAATACACTCCCCTCATTTTACTTCAAACTGATTGTTTTGACCTGTATTATAAATACTTATTGTAGGGCTTGTGGCTGCACACACATTAATCATTAGTAGATCACATGACCATAGCATGTATGTAGCCTATACCTGTTCTAGGAACTCAGTAATCAGCGCTTCATGAGCATAGATTTTAATGGGGCGGGAAGACATTAATAATGATATAACCTCTCAACTTTTTTTGTTTGAGGCTTTCATACATGATTTACACTATTATCTAGTGATTTTTTCTAGAGTAACCGCATAATAGATAATTGAGAGTCAGAAACATAAAGTCATCCAGCCTACAGTCTAGCAGCTCATTTAGAACAGCTTTAGACACACCATTGTTAATCTCCGTATGGGGTAATATCATTAACCAGGGTTTACATGTTTCCATTATCCTTCTCATGATTTTCTCATCATCACCTCATATTCACTTGGATGTCCTTCAGTCACATACCACTAGAGGGCAAAAAAAAAATATCTAGTATTACTGTGGAAAGAGGAAGGAAGAGCAGATACAGAGTCTGCATGCACTGAAATAGAAGGTAAAGATCACAGATACACCCATTCTCGTTCTTTCTTTCTTTCCAAGTAGTGCGATCTGACAGCGAGAAAACACAGGAAGTGCTGAGACGTTAACACACACCACTGCTCTGTCAGTCAGTCAGTCATTAGAGAGACAGGATGGAGTTCAGTCCACTCGCTGTGATGCTCTGTGAGTAAATGTTCTCTTTGTGTCTTCATTAGAGTGAGTGGTGGGGTATAAAGTTGTTCATCTGCAGTCTGAATGTCCTGAGTGATGAGCTTATTGTGTGATTAGGACATTGTGTGTACTTCAGCATGACTGCTCAGGTGGATCAGTGTATCCATATCTGTTATGAGAAGGGTTTAGTTTGATGTGTAACTACTCTCAGTAACTATGATAGTTCAACAGGTAAGAGTACAAGTAGAGCAAGTTTAAAACACAGGGTTTAAATAATCTAATGAGTGTAAACAAGTCTGTATTGTTGGAATCTGCAGCTGATCTTCTGTGTCCTGATGTCATCTGCTGCTCAGTGACAACCTCTCATGATCATTTGATCTCCTAAAAGAAAATGACCGGATGTTATTTGTACTTTCAACAATGGAAGTCAGGGTTGTGAATAACTGAAATATCTTTAGCTACTGTGGTGAGGCCATACAGGAATGTTATTCCTATGCAAGTATGTGTTCCTGTGCTACAACCTTTTCTAAGATCTTGGAGATAAAGGGGAAATTGGGCTGAGAAGGGTTGTGAATAACTGAAATGTCTTTAGGTTCTGTGGTGAGACTCTGGTGGTGTCTCGTGTTAACAGAAAGGTTTAACAAAACAATGTTACTGTTAACTAGACTTACTGAGAAAATGCCTAATAACCTATAGGAAACTTTTTGTTACGTTTATCACACACACACACACACACACACACACACACACACACACACACACACGTGACACTGTTAGAGGCCTGGGTTGGCTCTTGTGGTTTTACTTATTTTTTAATTCAGTGATGTAAGCTCAGCAGTGTTAAAGGGGAGGAGGTGTGAAGGGAGATGTGTGAGAGATATTTTACTAATACAGTCGTGCTCATAAATTTACATACCCCTTGCAGAATCTGCAAAATGTTATTAATAAAAAACAAACAGGGCTCGTAAAAATTGCATTCAGGTTATTTATTTATTACTGCCCTGAATAAGCTACAGTGGGAGACATAAGTATTGAACGTGTCAACATTTTTTTCAGTAAATATGTTACCCATGAGGCTATTCACATGAAATTTTTGACTGGTACCATCCTCAGTATTCTCAATGATCTTTAGGCTGCACTATGTGGGGCATCCTCAGCAGGAGCATGTCACTTCCGACTGATCAGAACTCCAACCAGAAGTAGGGCATCAGGATGGATCAGGCAAGTCTGGAGAGCAGATGGTGTCAGGATCACTGGTATCTCAGGAGTACCATGTGTAGCTCGACAGAAAGAGAGAGGGAAAGAGATGGAGAGATTATTAGGTATGCTTATCATCCCATAATAGTTAAGGAAATTGTACGTTGCGTGAGTGCAAGCAGGGACTCCGGCAAGACTAGCTATGACAGCATAAATAAAGGGGACAAACAGAAGGCAACATAGACATGAGGGTGCACTGGGAAATAAGGTGGCCAGCCATCCCACCATCAACAAACCTGGGTGAACGTGTGAAAGTATTGGGGGGGGTGCAGCATTCAAATATCTCAGTTCACCACAACACTCTATACCTGTGAGCCTCTAGATCTGCTCCTTTACCTAAGAGAAAAACTATTCACAAAAAGCTTGACTAAACAAATATGTTTTCAGCCTGGACTTAAACACTGAGACTGTGTCTGAGTCCTGAACACTAATTGGAAGGCTGTTCCATAACTGCCCGGCTTTGTAAGAGAAAGCTTTTCTCCCTGCTGTAGCCTTCACTATTAGAGGTACCAACAAATAGCCTGCACCTTTTTGATGGAAGTAGGCATGGCGGATCATAAAAGACCAAAAGTTCTGTCAGGTTCTGTGGCACGAGACCATTCAGTGCTTTATAGGTTAATAATAGTATTTTATAATCAATGTGAAATTTAACTGGGAGCCAATGCAGTGTGGATAAGATCGGGGTGATGTGGTCATATCTCCTGATTCTAGTAAGGACTCTTGAAGCTGGATTCTGGACTAACTGGAGTTTGTTTGTGCTCCTACTGGAACATCCAGACAGTAAGGCATTACAATAATCCAACCTAGAAGTGACGGAAGCATGAACTAATATTTCTGCATCGTGCAGTGACATTATATTTCTTAGTTTAGCAATATTTGTGATATGAAATTAGTCTATCCTAGTAATATTATTTACATGAGCATGAAATGATAGGCTGGAGTCAATAATCACACCAAGGTCTTTTACTGCTGCGCATGATGAAACAGAAAGGCCTCCAGGAATGTTATTCCTATGTAGGTATGAGCATAGCTGCTGTGCTACAACCTTTTCTAAGATCTTGGAGATAAAGGGGAGATTTGATATTGGCCTATAGCGGGACAGTTGACAGGGGTCGAGATCAATTTTATTTAAATCAGGGGTTTGATAACTGCTAGTTTAAATGATTTAGGTACATAACCAGTGCTAAGGGAAGAATTGATTATTTTTAGAAGGGCTTTGATTTTTCTGGAGTAATGTGTTTAAAGAGACATGTAGGTAAGGGATCTAGTGTAGAAGTTGGTGCTTTTGATGAAGAAATTAATAAAATTAGTTCAGTCTCTTGAAGGGAAGTACAACATTGTTATTGTTGATCTGATATTGCTATATTATTACCTACAGGGCTTAATGTACTAAAGTTGGTCAAAGTAAAAATCAACAACTTCATGTTTGTAGCCAAAGTGTGTGTAGTAGTGACTGTTGGAGACAAAGTGTGCATAGTATTAACTATTGGAGACAAAGTCTATAGAATTAACTATTGGAGAAGTAGGGTGTAGTGTGTAGTAGGGTGATGGTGGTGTGTAGTAGGGACTGTTGGAGACAGTGTGTAGTAGTGACTTTTGAAGACAAAGTGTGTGTAGTAGTGACTGTTGGAGACAAAGTGTGTGTAGTAGTGACTTTTGGAGATAAAGTGTGTGTAGTAGTGACTGTTGGAGACAGTGTGTAGTAGTGACTGTTGGATTCAGTGTGTAGTAGTGACTGTTGGAGACAAATTGTGTGTAGTAGTGACTCTTGGAGAAAGTGTGTAATAGTGACTGATGGAGACAAAGTCTGTCTGATCTACCAGGCGACGATGTGTATGAGGCCTACGAACCAGACCCAAGTGCGCCAATGCCAGCTGTCATCCCGGTGGCTTGGATTACAAGCAAACGCCGCCACGTCACGCCTGAGGAAGAGGAGGGTGAGAGCAGCTAAATGGTCACATGAAGGTATGATGGTCCTGTTTGTACAAGGTAGTGGACACTTGGGGCCTATCTGAGAAGAACAGGACCTACAGATATCAAGGACTATTACTGAGCCCCTCCTGGAAATTGCAAGGATGAGAAGATGATGTGAAGAGCCATGCCCTGGTTGTAAGTGCTAGCCTAACCTCTCCCCAAGGGTGGCCCTCTACGTTATGTAAAGTGCCTGGGCTGAAGACAACCAGCAGACTGAACGACACTGCCGAGGGGAGAAAGATGGACATTAACTTGAATCAAAGACTGGTTAATTGGAATGTTACATAATGATATATAATGTTTGTGATGAGACATGTAATGTGCAAAGAAGTGTGAATGCAATCAGGCACAAGAAAAGTGTAAAGGGTGCTGTCAAGCACATAGTGCTGGCAGGGTAGGAATTTTTCTTCCTTAGAGGTTTTTTCACCCACCCCTGATTGGGAGATTTGATTTTTGGGGAGAAGCAGCACACTGCGTGGTCCCGACAAATACAAGAAAGATAGGGACATATAAATCCAATCAAGTATTTACTCATTACTCATATTTATTTCTCATATTTACTCAGTATTTAGCCACTCATACTAAGGACAGTAGTAGTAATAATCACTATTCAGGGGGTACAAAGTTAATCAACGTGTAATCAAAGTAGTTAGGGTTTAAAGCAATATATATGCGTAGTAATTGAGAAGCATAAAAAAAAGGGGAGAAGGAGATAAGGGGATCTATGACTAGGTTTAGCTACATGGGTCCAGCGCAGAGCAGACGATGAGGGGCCTTAAGGCCCGTTCTCCAGCTGCCAATCTACTTTGAGGCCCCTGGGCGCACGACGCTAGCACATCTCCCACCAAGTCTACAAACCCTCCTCAGCTCCTACCCTAATCAGTGTAGTGTGGAAGTAGTTACAGTCAGAGACCCATGTGATGACACATATGACTGCCATAATTATGGCTTCATTAGAGTAATCCTCCGACAGTTAACGGGGGACGGCCAAGGGGTGCGGCTGAACAAATTTCTCCACAGATACCCGCTTAATTGAGGCAGTTTGTGAGGCTTTATAGCCTCAGAGGGGGAAATGTTGTATATAAAACAGACATGAAATAAACACGAGGGAGACCAAGTATGAGTAGTATGTAATTTTATTGAGAATCCACTGGGCTGGTGGGATGGTAATCCGTGGGCGAGGTAGAACAAAAGGGGGAAAACAGGTGGTAAAAAGGGATACGTGCTGGGGACATGGGATAGCCAGCTGATGTGTACGGAGGGGAATATTCAGGGCTGGCAGGTGAAAAAGGGGGAGAGAGGTCAGAGCCAGGATCAGAGAAGGCTGTGTCATCATCAGTCTGATAGTTGGACAGTGAGTAGAGGGTCTGTCTGAGTAGAAGCATAAACTCACACATTTGCTGGGCAGATTCTATATCTAAGAGGTGGGGGGAACCCTGCATTCCCAGAGGGGGTACAAAGAACTTCGATCAGCATAGTGATGTCAGCAGTGAGATGCACAAGCTGATAGTAAGTGTTCAGATCCAAATTCAGCCCCTCCAGTAAAGGAGATAAGAAAGACTGATGCTCACCTGAGACACATAGGAGAGAATGAACTCTATAAGGGATGTGTCACTGATGATTTAGAATTAACATTTAGATTTATTTACACTGAAACCTAGAACTGCTATTTGACATAATGGAGAAAAAGGGGGGAGTACAGGCAAAGAAACACACAGAGGCCTGGTGTGTATGCAGAAAACAGAGATAAACTATTATAGGGTAATGTACATGTAAGCATTATAAAACAGAAATGCAGAACAAACATAAAAACTTACTCATAATGTGTGTGAAGGTGTGGAGAATCCTTTTTCATGAAAACCCAGTCAGGAGTGTGTGAAGGTGTGGAGAAATCCTTTCTCACGATAAACCAGTCAGGAGGGACATAGACGAAGGTCAGGTTATTTTTTTTAAAGAGTAAAACAAGATGGGCTGGAGATAAGGGTATTGGGGCTGGATTGCACCTGTGAGATAAGGGTCTCTGGGAACAGCAAACTCCGTGAGATAAGGGTCTCTGGGAACAGCGAACTCCATGAGATAAGGGCTCTGGGAATGGCTTTGTCTCGCAGGTGTAATGGTGTTTGGGGACAGCAAACTCTAACCATATTGGTGTCTGGGTCATCCTGACCCTAAGAAAACCGTATAAATAGGAGAGCTTCAGCTCTGGTTTTTTAGATCACTTTTTGGGACGTCTCAAACTGTGTGGATCTCGTGTGGTGGAGCAATAAACTTGGACCTTTGCTTATCCTCACTCTCTGGTTCCGTGTGGTACTTTACTCTTCATCTGGGCAATTGGTTGTAAGTACACTTAATTTTGTAACAAAGTATAATTGTAACTGTGTAGTGGACAGAATATTTATCCACAGTATCAGTGCCCCCAGCAGAGATATTCAAGCTGAAAGGAGGTTTTTGTAAACAGCTGTATAACCAAAATTTCTTGTGTGCCATGACACAAAGATGGCTGTCTTTGTGTAAAAAAAAAACAAAAAAACAACTGGTGATTTTGCAATGACAATACCTAGATATAATCATTCAAAAAAAGGCAAACTAAAATGGTAGAGCAACCAACTTTGCAATTATTGGACCACCTGAGATGGACTGACCCTATTGCTCTTTTGGTTTTGACATGTGATTCTAGTTTTGTCTACCCCGTGCTGTTTACTTATTGCCTGAACATAGCCTGTTTCTTGACTCTGCTTTTGCCTGACACTTGCAACCTTATTTAGATATTCTGCTCTTATGAATAAAAAGAACATTTTTGGAACCAGATCCGCTCCTAGGCCTGAGACAAAGTACCACATATTTTTATGTTTAAATTGTCTATCCGGCCATCCATTTTCTATACCTGTTATGAAACAGGACTCAAGACAGGAAGTAAGCCCAGGAGTGATGTCTTTATTTAGACTTTAAGCTAAAGACTTGCAACAGAAAACCTATCCCTCAACTCGTGATGAGACATGAAGCACCAAACATAGAACAGGACTGTGCCTAGAAACACTAGCTTAACTCAGGTATGACACATTCATTAAACTTTGGCAAGAACACTCATTAAACAAAGACACTTAACTCCAGCTTGGCATGAACACTATTCACTATGACAAGGCATGAACACTCTTAACTATGGTGAGGCAGAAGCACTCTTAACTATGGAATGGCATAAACATTCTTAACAAGGCATAGCATAACCACTCTTAACTATGGCATGGCATAAACACGCTTAACTAGGCATAGCACAAACATTCTTAACTATGGCATGGCATAAGCACTTCTTAACTATGACATAACGTAAACACTCTTTACTAAGGCATGGCATAAACACTCTCAACTAGGCATAGCATAAACACTCTTAACTCTGGCATAGCATGAACACTCCTAACTAGGACATGGCATAAACTAAGGAACAGGAAAACACACACAGCATGGCAACGTCACAACCTGGCACCATTATTCATTCTGTCTTCTTCTCCGTTAGTCCTTCTCCGTTAGTCCTTTCTCCGTTACTCCTTTCTCCATTAGTCCTTTCTCCATTAGTCCTTTCTCTGCTTTATTTCAACACAAGGGGTTTAAATATCCAGTCAGCATTCTCTTAATTGCCGACAGCTGGCAACACTTGACACAGTTTTAATGTCCATGCGCAATTCAAGCACGTGCACATGTGCGCTCTGAAGCTGCTCGTGCACGTTGTCGCCACAACGCCATCTGCCGGCGAGATCGAGACAATACTACTTATCCTTATTGGGTAATGGGGGACCTGAAGCCTATCCCAGGCAGCACGGGGCACAAGGCAGGGGACACACTGGAAGGGGTGCCAATTCATCGCAGGACACAATCACACACACATTCACACACTATGGACACTTTGTTAATGCCAATCAGCCTATAATTCATGTCTTGGGACTTGGGGAGGAAACCGGAGTACCCGGAGGAAACCCCCGAAGCACGGGGAGAACATGCAAGCTCTGCATACACAGGGCAGTGACGGGAATTGACCCCTCAACCCTGGAGGTGTGAGGCGAATGCACGAATCACTAAGCCACTGTACCACCATGTTATATTTATACTTTTTTCAAATTAACATTAACCTATCACATTCGGCATTGATGTTTGTTGTTTTTGTGTAATAGCGAGGACACTGAGATAGCATGCTGCAGTGTGATTTTTCATTTCGTATTAATTATATAATATTTTTTCTGTGTAAGGTCTAATTGAAACGGCAACCTTCACCACAATCACTTTTCCACAACCTTCCAAAGTCCACTTTAATCCCTTAATAAACTCTGGATAGGACACAAGTCCATGGTAGTGCACCGTACACACACACACACACACACACACACACACACACACACACACACACATACACACATATACACACACACACACACACACACACATACATACACACACACACACACACACACACACACACATATATATACATACACACATGCATTCACACTCATTCACACCTAGGGGAAATTTAGCGTAGCCAATCAGATGGGAAGAAACTGGAGAAATCAGATGAAACCCTCTGGGAGGAAATGTCTCTCTTCTGCATGTGTCTCAACCACAATTAACATTCTAGCATGTTAAAGACCTGGGTGAAAAGGTTTTGTGATTAGGACATGTGCAGAAAAAAGTGTTACAGTCCATTGGTTTTATATCCTACTGTTCAGATTAATGTGTGCACTGAGTCCAAATTTCAGTAATAATATCTGAGGAAACATATTTGTTTATTTACTGAAACACACACAGAACAGGATTGAGCTCATTGTTGTACTTTAGTTTTATACTTTACTTATTATCGAAACAGCTCAACATATTGTATTTCTTTCAGATGGTCAGATTTATCCTATAATTTAATGTTTTGAGATCCGTGTGTCTAAAATGTGCTGTTTTCAATCACACACTGAATCTTTTCCATGTTTTCATTATGTTCTGTTTCTTTTCTCTTTTTAGTGCTGATTTCACTTATACCAGTGCCACATGCTCAAGGTGATTTATATATTTATATTTTCTCTATATTCTGTGTACATGTTTGATATTTAATTGGGGCTGAGAAGGTTGTGTTTGTACTGTACCATGCAGGATTTGTCAATTTGTTAAGATTTTTATCAATACCATTTTATTTAGCAGAAAGGAAGTCCTTTTAACCTTTACTCTGATATCAGTTTATTTCATGTTTAGTTTCACTTTGTGCTCTTGGTGCATTCACACACTCTTTATTTACTGTTTTTTTTTGTAAATAATTACTTTTACTTGTGATGAATAGTGTGATAAAAATAGAAAAGACTGAGCAACAATATGTGTTAAATGACCCTGTTCACCTCTGTACACTTGGGGTTTACTTTATATATAATTTATTAACACTAGAATGTTTTTACAGGGAGTCCTAAAGCTGTGGTGTCCATAAAGCCTGATACACATGTGAACAGAGGAGAGACTGTTATATTCAGATGTGACGTACAGGGAGGACGAGACACTGAGTGGACATACAGCTGGTATTGGAATAATGACACATTCTATAAAGACAGCACAGTGCAGGAGATCAGTATCTGGTCTGTTAGAGACTCTCTCAGTGGTGACTTCACCTGCAGAGGACAGAGCAATGGCTCACAGAGCTCAGAGATCAGTGATGCTGTTACTCTGACTGTATCAGGTGAGTCTGTTGCAGTAACATCTGGATTTGATAGTTTTACATTTACAGTATAATTGTGGTGAGTATTGATGCACAATATGGAGAAAAAATGTGATGTGTGATAAACATTTAGGATGATGCAATAATTATATGTAATGCAATAAATTGAAGATTAACATCTGCAATATCAAATTTTCCAATTTATTTAAAAAAACATGTTTAAATCTCCAAGCCAGTCACCAGGAGCTGTAGTTTAATTGTTTTCAGTGTTGTACCAAATTTCTACTCCCTGGCAGAATCTGACTCCTTCCTGTGCATACATAGTAGGAATAATGATGCTATGCACATGAAACTGATATTTAAAGTATTTTTTTGTAATGGGCCACATTACACATTAGTCCAATGTCAAGTGTTTACAGTGTTTTTACCTTGTTGATAAACAATTACATCGTTAACACATTTTTTTTTCAGCAGCTAAGTTCAAGGCACCACGTTTATTGCTCTATTTCACACTTTAGTGAAATAACAGAGATTAGCTCTTCTTTCCCCCAATCTTTCAATTCACTTGTGGTCCTTAATATGATTTTATTTAGTTGGAAATATGATGTAAAAATAGTTCAATTTTGTATCCATACTGTATTCAGTAACCAGTTGATCTGCATTACACATTCATAAGATTGTTATTGTGTATAAAGTAAATGTACAGATTTATAACTGTGTGTTTCCTGTGTAACAGAGGGCCCACAGGTAGTACTGAGTGTATCTCCACAGAGCTGGCTGACTGAAGGAGACTCAGTGACTCTAAGCTGTGAGGTTACAGACTCCTCTACAAACTGGACATTCAGCTGGGACACATTTGTTCCATACAGACACAATGAAGATATTTTCTGGTATAGAGCGGTGTCCCTCTCAGACATCATCAGAGAATCTGGAGACTCCTACACTATCAGTCCTGCTGCTCTTAATCACACAGGAGTTTATGTGTGCAGTGCAGAGAGATTAGAACGAGTTTATCGCACATATGACAGCAACGAACAGCCACTATGGATCACTGGTGAGGAAAAATAACAACAATAGTGTAATGTTGGAGTGTTGAATATAGTGTATGTGTAAATGAAATAGTTGAATAGCCCTAAGCACTGGTAGAGGATTATTCTCATTCAAATAGCACTGTTTAATTAAACAAGGTGTAAATGTGTTCAGTGTAAGTTATGTCATGAAAACACAATCATAATAACACATGTGAATTGTTTTGTGTTTAAGGTGAATCTCCTCCAGTCTCTCTGATCATCAATCACAACAGAACTCAACACTTTACTAAAGACTTTCTCTCACTGAGCTGTGAGGACCAGAGTAACTCTACTGGATGGAGAGTGAGTCGATACACACACAGTGAGGGAGGGTCAGATTGTTCATGGTGGGGATCAGTTACAGGATCTACATGTAATATCAGCTTCCTCTCCACATCCTACACTGGGGTTTACTGGTGTGAGTCTGAATCTGGAGAAAACAGTAATCCTGTCAACATCACAGTGCATGGTGAGTCTTCATGTAGTGTGTTTATTGTTAAAGGAAAAGGGAAATGTCTCATTACAGAATATTCAGAACTCTGAGTTTCCAACTGGGAGAACTGTTCAACAAGACACACTGAACTGGTTTATCTCAGTAATGTTTTGAAAGTTCTGAATGTTTTGTCATTTTAATATTACCTGAAGACAGCAACAGAACGGCACAGTGGAGTTTCTCTCATGAGCTGAATCAGCTACGGTAGAGCAGGTAAAACACTGAATGAGGCTGTAATGTGACTCTACACAACTCTAGTTTTACACTCCTAAAGAGTTTTCATCCAATTCAACACCACAAACACAATAACACTAATGAGATTCACACTGAAATCAAGTAGTGTTGATCAGAGTTTGCTTAAATAACTGCAGTCTCTGTAACTTTCAGTCAGTATTGGCTTAATATTATATTACAGATAAATTATTTTATTATAGAATTACACACCTTCAACTAAAGATAACTTGTCAGTGTCTGTATAAAGAAATATTCATGTTATAATTTTTTGCTGTGCATGTGATTTTCTGTTTTCTAGATGGTGATGTGATCCTGGAGAGTCCTGTCCATCCTGTGACTGAGGGACATCCTCTGACTCTACGCTGTTTAAATCGATACCCAAAGTCCTCAAACCTCCGAGCTGATTTCTATAAAGATGGATCAGTTCTCCAGACACAGACAACAGGAGAGATGATCATCCATACTGTCTCAAAGTCAGATGAAGGTTTCTACCACTGTAAACACCCAGAGAGAGGAGGGTCACCGAAAAGCTGGGTCTCAGTCAGAGGTGAGAAATCATTTCAATATTTAATTACAACTGTGACTGAATGGGTTGAACTCAGTATCTTCATGAATGAATGAATGCCTTTTTATTGTCACTATACACATGTACAGTGAAATTAAGAGCCACTCCTTTTTGGTCCGTGCCAACATGTACATAAAATAAACAAGATAGAGTAAAATAAAATAAAATAAAAAAAATATATATAACAACACGAAATAAGTAAATAATAAATAAGTTCTGAGACACTATATACCTATACTGTGAAATCAGTACATGTATGTGTTTAGAATGGTTATAGCTTTGGGGAAAAAACTATTCTTAAATCTATTAGTCCTTGTTCTGATGCACCTGTAACGTCTCCCTGAGGGCAACAGATTAAACAGATCAGAGCCAGGGTGAGAGCTGTCCTTAATGATGGTTTTTCCTCTGCTGAGGCAACGGGAGGTGTAAATATCCATCCGGGAGGGGAAAGGGCAGCCAATGATCTTCTGTGCTGCTCTTATTACTCTCTGAAGCCTCTCCCTGTCTGCCGCGGTGCAGCTACCATACCACACAGTGATACAGTATGGCAGCAGGCTCTCTACGGACGAGCGGTAGAAGGTCAGCAGCTGATTGGGGTCCAGATTGTACTTCCTGAGAACCCTCAGGAAGTGTAGCCGCGTTTGAGCCTTCTTGATAACCGCTGTGATGTTGTCCGTCCAGGAGATGTCTGCAGAGGTAAGGACACCAAGAAACCGGAAGGTGTGGACCCTCTCCACACACTCACCATTGATGAAAAGGGGGGCTAGCTCAGTGTTGTGCTTCCTGAAGTCCACAGTGATCTCCTTGGTTTTCTTAGTGTTTAGAGCCAGATTGTTCTCTGAACACCAGGCTGCCAAGTTCAGGACCTCCTCTCTATAGGCTACCTCATCTCCCTTTGAGATGAGTCCGACCACTGTGGTGTCGTCAGCAAACTTGATGATAAGATTATTATTGTGGACCGGACTACAGTCGGACGTGTAGAGACAGTACAGGAGGGGGCTCAGCACACAGCCCTGTGGAGAACCGGTGCTCAACATGCGACTGGAGGAGAGGTGGGGTCCAAGTCTCACTGTCTGAGACCGGTTAGTGAGAAAGTCCTTTATCCAGGCACATGTGAGGGGGGAGGCCAAGAGTGACCAATTGGGTGATGAGAATATCCGGAATGATTGTATTAAAAGCCGAACTATAATCCACAAAAAGCATCCGGACGTAGCTCTGTTGCTGCTCTAGATGTCTCAACACGGAGTGGAGAGCTACGGCGATAGCATCCTCTGTGGATCTGTTTGCGTGATATACAAACTGATAAGGATCGAAGTCTGGGGGGAGGTAGTCCTTGATGTGCTGAAGAACCAATCTCTCAAAGCACTTCATGATAACTGGAGTGAGGGCCACAGGACGATAATCATTTAGGCTAGTGGTGGGAGACTTCTTTGGCACTGGAATGATTGTGGCTGATTTTAGGCAGGGTGGGATGACTGCTTGGGCCAGGGAGAGATTGAAGATTCTGGTAAAGATATGGGCAAGCTGGTGAGCACACGATCTGAGCACCTTACCAGGTACTCCATCTGGGCCAGCTGCCTTCCTGGGGTTCACTGCCAGAAACATCCGTCTAACATCATGTTCCCTCACAGTAAGTAGAGTGGTGCAGGAACCAGGACGGGATGGAGGCAGGGCTGGACTGGTGCGGGAGCCAGATGAGGGTGGAGGTAAGGCTGGAGCAGATGAGTGTTGTTGTTGTGATGTTTCAAAGCGAGCAAAGAAGCAGTTTAGCTCTTCTGTCAGAATCGCACTCAGGTCTCCTGTTGTCGCATTGCGGCCTCTGTAGTTTGTGATGTCTTGTATGCCCTGCCACACCTCCCGTTTATTTTTACTGGCCAGGTGGGACTCTATGCTCCTTTTATGGTCCGCCTTAGCTTCCTTAATACCACCTTTTAGGTTGGCACGAGCGGCTCTATACAGAGCTCTATTACCAGACCTGAAGGCAGCGTCACGGGCTCTGAGGAGTGTGCGGACCTGTTTGGTCATCCAAGGTTTCTGGTTTGGGAAAACCCGAATGTTTTTGTCCACAGTCACATTTCCAATACAGAACTTGATATAGTCCAGTACCATTCCTGTTAATGTTTCTAGCTCCTGATGTTCAAATAAATCCCAGTCTGTCTGTTCGAAGCAGTCCTGAAGTTTGGAGAATGCATCGTCAGGCCAGGTGGTAACAGTCTTTGTAGTGGGCGTGACCCTGCGTCTGAGGGGGGTGTAGGCAGGGGAGAGCAGGAGGGAGAGATGGTCTGATTGGCCGAGGTGGGGGAGTGGTATGGCTCTATACGCATGCTTAATGTTGGAGTAAACATGATCCAGAGTGTTCGCCCCTCTAGTAAAACACTTAACATGTTGATAAAATTTCGGGAGTACAGTCTTCAAGTTCGCCTTATTAAAATCTCCTGCAATTATGTGAACACCTTCGGGGTAAGCCCGCTGCTGTTCGTTTATGATGCTCAACAGGAGAGAGAGCGCCGTGTTCACATTGGCGTCGGGTGGAATATACACAGCCGTGATAATCACTACTGTTAGCTCTCTCGGTAGAAAAAAGGGCCAACATCTTACAGACATGTACTCGAGGTCAGGGGAACAATGTTTATCTATCATTGTTCCGTTATTACACCAGTTCTCATGCACATACATACAGAGGCCCCCCCCCCCTTACCGGAGTCCTCAGTCCTGTCCCAGCGGAGCAAAGTACGACCTGCTAGCTGCATGCTAACATCAGGTATCCTCGGATGAAGCCAGGTTTCAGTAATAATCAAAACACAACAATCACGAATGTAGCGATTTCCAGCTAGTTGTAATTCCAAATAGACCATTTTATGCACCAGGGATCTGGCATTGGAGAGAAACAGGCTCGGTAAAGGTGGCTTGTGTGGTTGTTTTCTTAACCTTAACATAACACGAGACCTGCATCCCCTCTTCTGCTTCCTCTCCCTCCTCCATCTGTGCCTCCTTCTGGACCCGACAACAATCCACGGAGAGCCCGGCAATCTCGCTATGTCGTCTGGGATGTCGTGCGTGTGATGAAAGACTCTCGAAATAGGTATTTGGTGTTGGTCCCCAATATCCATAAGGTTCTTGCTTGTATAGCAAATGTTCACAGAACCAATAATACACAAACAAGTAATAAAGAAATAATACAAAAACAACAAAAAAGAGCACTGAAAAGGAGAGCCGTGAGTCGCTGCAACTGTGCGCGCCGCCATCTTGCCAATCTTATAATGTGATTGTCACGAAATCCATGTAAAGAAGGTTTAGGACGGATGCAATCGCAGTTAAGAGCTTTATAGAAGAGTGGCAGGCAGATAAATCCAGATCGTGAGACAATAGCGTGGTCGAAATAACAGGCAAGGTGTCAGGTGACCAACATACAGGCATAAACGAGGCAAGGCAACAATCAAAAATGAGGTATAAACCAAGGCTTGGATAACGACAGAGACTAGGCAGCTGAACATTTACTTCGCAAAATCTTCAACCATTGACAGGAACTTGGCTTGAGAGGTCGTCTCTTCAAACTCTGACAGGAACTGGGCTTGAGAGGTCGCCTCTTTGACCTCGGACAGGAACTGGGCTTGGGAGGTCACCTCTTCGACCTCGGACAGGAACTGGGCTTGAGAGGTCGCCTCTTCGACCCTTGACAGGAACTTGGCTTGAGAGGTCGCCTCCTCGACTCTTGACAGGAACTTGGCTTGAAAAGTCGCCACTTCGACCTCGAACAGGAATTTGGCTTGGGAGGTCACCTCGCTGACCTCTAGCAGGAACTTGACTTTATGCTGGAGCTCAGCAGGTGAGACCTCCTCATGGGTCTCAAGCTAGAGCTATGAGGTCACCACATGGACCTTTGGCTGGAGCACAGCAGGTGATACCTCCTCGTGGGTCTCAAGCTGGAGCTCTGAGGTCACCACGTTGATCTTCTGATAATATGTAGTAAACGGCACGTCCAGTTCATCTCTGAGGCATGGCATCCCCACAAGATCCTCAAAGATCGCCCAGGATTCTGGGCTGCCAGATTGACACTCTCCAGTCCCCAGGATCCCATGGCTGCTAAGCGCTGTGCCCACTGGCGTGCTGGTCCACAAAACCAGGACAACAGGAACCCTAGCCATTGCTTCTCGCCAGGCTTGGGGTCCATTAGGCTGGAAAAGTATATCTGGCAGTCCCCAAGAAAAAATTCAGGATCACCTGACAAACCATCAAACAGCTCCGGGAGATCGGTTCTCCTCCACTGCGGAAACTGGATTGAATTCACAGCTGGGATGGTTTGCTTGGTTTTCTTTGGGTGACATCTCCTCCGTCTTCCTGCTGCATCCAGGTAGGTGAAGTAATCTGTCACGAAATCCACGTAAAGAAAGTTTAGGACAGATGCAATCGCAGTTAAGAGCTTTATAGAAGAAAGGCAGGCAGATAAATCCAAATCATGAGTCTAAATAACAGGCAAGGGGTCAGGCGATCAACATACAGGTATGAACGAGGCAAGGCAAGAATCGAAAACGAGGCGTAAACAAAGGTCAAAACTCAGCAAGGCAAAACACAAAAACAAGGCTTGGATAACGACAGAGACTAGGTAGCTGAACGTTTACTTCACAAAGTCTGAGTGTTCACAAAGTCTCTTATATAGTTTGGTGTGATTGTGAGTTTGATTGGGACCAGGTGTGTCTGCATAGTGTTATGGAGAAGTTGAACACGTGTGTGTGGGAAGTATAGTCCATGGCGGCCATGTTTGTAGGCCTCTGTGCAGGATGGGAAATGTAGTCACTGGTTTGCTGTGACATGACAGTAATCTATAGTGCTTAGTTTATGTAAGTACATGTACAGTATGGTATTTGAGCACGAGTGAACATGGATTTATTTGTACTGCCGTTTGAGTAAAACATACAAACAGTTCATCATGAATAAAGTGTTATTATAATGATTATTTTATTCAGCGTCAGGTCCATCAGGTGTAGAAGCTCCATTCTCAGTGCTCATGCTGATCAGTAGTGTAGTGATGGCCTCTCTGCTGGTGACCATCATTCTGCTGTTCAAATGTTACAGAGCTCGAGGTAACAACTCTTTCAGTATGTTTTACATAATGAACAAACTAACTTTAATTACTGCCAGAAAAATATTTTCTCTTAAAGAAAAGTAGAAATCATTTGACTCACTATTAGCATTTAACAAAAGTAAAAACATTTTGAAGTGACTGAAGACGACTGAATGAATGATGTTGATTTTCTAACACATCTGAGGCACTGGCACTTAAATGCAGTTCGGTTGCTTTTCTGTCATAAACACCTGGAGTAAAATTGTAATGAAACAAATGACCTTTTTCATTTCTTTAACAGCTCACAATGGTGAATACAGAATCCAGAACGCAGTCATAGAGGACTCAGCAAAGTTCATCAATAAAAAGAGGATCCGTTTAATGTAGAAATCATTTCATAATTGCTTTAGAGTCATTTTGTGGATTGTAAATAATACTGATCTGTCGCTTTAACATCATGCTGTTTGTAGCTCAGCATCTTACACGCACTCGTCTTTCTGACTGGGTTTGTTTAGCTGAAGCCTGCAAACCTCCTCATGAGGTGAAAGTGAACATGTGTTTAGTCTCTAATAAAGCCTACATGTTGCTAATGCAAAAACACGTGTGAAATAAATGTGTCTGCTATTGGAGTGAGTTTCATCCCAACATGGTGACCTGCACATTACAACCTCAAAACGTTTCATGTTACATTACTGATGAACATTTTGGTGTGCGTTATTGAGAGCAGACTCGAGGTGTGTATTTTATATTTGGTTTGACTTTTCTTTTCAGCTGTGTGAACTTTAATTGAAGTTGTGTGAGGAGATGTGTGGTTGGAATGTTTTGTTCAATAAAAACCTTCAAATAAATGCACCAGTATCGATGAAGACTATGTGCACAATATATAATAAGGGTTATATATCATTTTGTTCACTCCGTTAGTTAACCTGGTTGCAATGATGTGTGAAGTACATGTAATATAATGAGAAAACTCTGAGCAAATACTCTTGTGCCTTTTAAATATCACCATTTTATTTTTAACATTTTGTATTTTTTCAAATAGGAAATAAAAAGAATCTTTACCAAGACAATGTGTACTTTATTTCTCGACAAGAAAAATGATGAAGATGTAAGAAATGTGAACAAAAATACATGGTTAATGTTAAGCTGTGTACATTTTTTAAGTAAACTACTCTGGTTAATGACGTCAGTATGTGTTGAGGGACACGGTGGATAGATTAGGTAGATAAGTTAGATAACCATCTGTTAACTTAGCTAGTGATGGAAAGTGCTCTTTCAGCTCTTCTGCTGGTGATTGAGTACGCTAGTCGTACTTGTCATTAGTTACTATGGGTGTAACGATACGCTCCGGTCACGATTCAAATCAATTTACAATACTGACTTCAGGATTTCGATTCGATTCGATTTTTGTCTGTATAAAAGTAAATAAATTAAAAATGCCTATGAACAGAGGTTTAATATTGTTCACAAAATGTACTACAGGTTCACTATATCTTAAACATAAATTATAAATACTTTCCAATATTTTGACTGAATAAACAAAGTGTCTGACCCAGGGAAAATGTTAATATCATATAGAACATCATATTGCTCTAATAATAGAGAATATCAGATTTAGAAACCAAAATGAACTTTTGGAGGCTTGGAGGCTTTTTGGTCAGGTCCACCATTACCAGTTTTGAGGGGGAAGAAGTCATAATATATGATATTACTAGAATAAAGTCTGAATCTTTTGATAAAAAAATAATAATATGACATAATGGTGCATATCACAGCAACAAAACTAGCCTAAAGAAAGATGTTACTTTACAAATAAAGAAATACTTCATCTTCTGCCGCATCCGCACCAGAAAATTATTACTATTATAACTTTAAAACTCACACAGTGTGGTAAGGAAAATGATTAGAGGAAATGAAATGAAGACACAGGAGAGAGCGACCTCTGGTGGTCAGTCGTGGCATTGCGGGGAGCGACAGTGACGTTGCGTGAATACAAGCTCCGCCCATTATTCCCTTATTCACATATCCTATGCACACACCACTCTAATTTACCCTCATAACTAATCTAATTTACATGAAACACACCCTCATTTATAAAGCTGTAAAAATAGAGAGCCAATAAAAGGAAAGAATTTACAGACTACAGATTTCCAAGATCTGAGGAAGTAAATATTTATTTCAGTGAAGCTGAGTTAGAGATGTGTCTCAAGTGTCTGCAAAAAAATAATAGTTTATAATAATAAAATAATATTAACTGTACATTAAAATCTGTACAGAATGTCAGTCATTTTTACATTTTACATAATTTTACATTTTGCATTTATTTCGTGTGTACGGATGTGGATGTCACGAGTTCCCCTTCAAGCAGCGCGCTGTGGAGCATGTGAGCGCGCGTTAGCTTTTCCCTTGTTGACAATCGTGACATTTTGACACGTGCATTTGTTATGTTTCTGTTATGTCTCCTCCCTGTTCTGACGTTGGCTATGGTTTCACGTGTCTGAATTGCCCTCA
This sequence comes from Ictalurus furcatus, assembly GCF_023375685.1. Lineage (NCBI taxonomy): Eukaryota > Metazoa > Chordata > Actinopteri > Siluriformes > Ictaluridae > Ictalurus > Ictalurus furcatus. Next base: position 32,639,947 of record NC_071261.1, read on the forward strand.
GCCGTCAGCCATTATGAGGCTGATTAGGTTTGTATATATACCGCGCGCCTCCCAGCACACAGCGTGGAATATTAGAGTAGATTAGATTAAATATAGATAGTCATAGTCATAGTCATGCTGGTTTCTCCGCTCCCAGTCCCTCGCTATCGTTTATGTTTCATGTTTGGTATATTGACACTGTTGTCCGTGACCACAACCTTGATTCCTGCCTAGCCCTGTGTATGCCTGTTTGCTGATCACCTGACCTCTTGCATGTTTGTGGATTATGTTTTGGATCACGTATTGGATTTACCTGCCTGTGTCTCTACAATAAAACTGTTTAACCTGCGATTGCATCCTACCTTATCTCCGTTGCGTCACGATACATGACAGTGGAAGCTAACTGCACAGGCTGAAAATAAAACAAACCAGATAAACAATGTATAGATTTTATTTCTTAGCGCTTTATTCATAATATACATTTGATGTAGAAACAACCTTCAGAACACTGAAAATTACAGAAAATAATGTATTCTACTTATTTCTCTAGTTATTGCCAATAAAAATAGCTTGCATTATTAAATCTGAGCCGAATTAAAACATGTTCTTTAAAAAATATATTTTAAATTAAAATTGAGAATGTATTTGAGTAAATGTGATTTGAAGATCAGTTACAGGAGTGATGATGGATCCTGACAGGATTAGACCACTTTAGCACGGAGGATCATCACAATGAGAGCGACAGTAAAACATTTACATTTTACACATAAATAAAATGTAAACATCATTTATTTTTAACTTAAAACAAATGTCAGATAATAACAGCACTGTTTTCATTTTTATTAAGAAATAAAATTCAGTTTTATAAATTTATATTAGATTTGACTAACAGGACAGATGATCAGTGGTGCTGAATTTTCACCTCCATCATTAGTGCAGGGACTGAAGTATGGATAAAGTTTCTCAGTGAAAGTCTGACCAGTGAAAGAGTAGATATGAGATTTTACATCAACATCATAGAAGGAGATCAGACCCTCCTCATAATCCACAAACACCCCCACCTTCTGAGGAGCCGCGTTCAAGGAGAGGGAGACACGAGCAGAGTCCAGAGCATAATATTCAGTCTTATTCCTCATCCTCACACACCAGTATCCATCTTCAGTATAGGCTGTAATCTTCCCTTTCCTGTTAATGGACTCCCGGGCCACTCCTAAATCCCACTCAGTCTTCCCTCTGACCTGCACCTCATAGTAAAATCTCCCTGAGGAGAATCCCTCCTTTCCCAACGCAATGACATAATAATTAAACCTCTCTGGGTTATCAGGGAGATCCTGTCTCTTGTCTCCACATGTAACTTGTTTCCCATCATCAGACAGGATGAGATAAGGATTCGCTGTATCAGGATCCAGAGTCACATCCACTGAGAGACAGAAACACAGCGTACATCAGTTTTATCATTGCACAGTGTGTAACAGTGAAGAAATATAGATTTAGTCATGTGATCAATAAGAGCTCACAAACCTGCATATTCCTGAATTCTCTTCATTTCTGTTTGGAAAATAATATACAATATTATTTGCTATTACATTTTTATTTTTACTTAAATTCTTGATTATTATAAATTACAGTGAGGGGAAAAAAGTATTTGATCCCATGCTGATTTTGTACGTTTGCCCACTGACAAATAAATTATCAGTCTATAATTTTAATGGTAGATTTATTTGAACAGTGAGAGACAGAATAACAACAAGAAAATCCAGAAAAACGCATGTCAAAAATGTTATAAATTGATTTGCATTTTAATGGGGGAAATAAGTATTTGACCCCCTCTCAATCAGAAAGATTTCTGGCTCCCAGGTGTCTTTTATACAGGTAACGAGCTGAGATTAGGAGCACACTCTTAAAGGGAGTGCTCCTAATCTCAGCCTGTTACCTGTATAAAAGACATCTGTCCACAGAAGCAATCAATCAATCAGATTCCAAACTCTCCACCATGGCCAAGACCAAAGAGCTCTCCAAGGATGTCAGGGACAAGATTGTAGACCTACACAAGTCTGGAATGGGCTACAAGACCATTGCCAAGCAGCTTGGTGAGAAGGTGACAACAGTTGGTGTGATTATTCGCAGATGGAAGAAACACAAAAGAACTGTCAATCTCCCTCGGTCTGGGGCTCCATGCAAGATCTCACCTCGTGGAGTTGTAACGATCATGAGAACAGTGAGGAATCAGCCCAGAACTACACGGGAGGATCTTGTCGATGATCTCAAGGCAGCTGGGACCATAGTCACCAAGAGAACAATTGGTAACACACTACGCCGTGAAGGACTGAAATCCTGCAGCGCGCACAAGGTCCGCTGCTCAAGAAAACACATATACATGCCCGTCTGAAGTTTGCCAATGAACATCTGAATGATTCAGAGGACAACTGGGTGGAAGTGTTGTGGTCAGATGAGACCAAAATGGAGCTCTTTGGCATCAACTCAACTCGCCGTGTTTGGAGGAGGAGGAATGCTGCCTATGACCCCAAGAACACCATCCCCACCGTCAAACATGGAGGTGGAAACATTATGCTTTGGGGGTGTTTTTCTGCTAAGGGGACAGGACAACTTCACCGCATCAAAGGGACGATGGACGGGGCCATGTACCGTCAAATCTTGGGTGAGAACCTCCTTCCCTCAGCCAGGGCATTGAAAATGGGTCGTGGATGGGTATTCCAGCATGATGATGACCCAAAACACATGGCCAAGGCAACAAAGGAGTGGCTCAAGAAGAAGCATATTAAGGTCCTGGAGTGGCCTAGCCAGTCTCCAGACCTTAATCCCATAGAAAATCTGTGGAGGGAGCTGAAGGTTCGAGTTGCCAAACGTCAGCCTCGAAACCTTAATGACTTGGAGAAGATCTGCAAAGAGGAGTGGGACAAAATCCCTCCTGAGATGTGTGCAAACCTGGTGGCCAACTACAAGAAACATCTGACCTCTGTGATTGCCAACAAGCGTTTTGCCACCAAGTACTAAGTCATGTTTTGCAGAGGGGTCAAATACATATTTCCCTCATTAAAATGCAAATCAATTTACCGTAATTTTCGGACTATTGAGCGCACCTGAATATAAGCCGCACCAACTAACTTTAAAAAGAAAAAAAAAATTGGACATATATAGGCCGCACTTGTCTATAAGCCGCAGGTGTCCACGTTGTAACATGAGATATTTACATAGAAAGATGTTACACAGAAAGCTTTTTTTAAACTTTTAATTAAATACGTACCGTAAATGCATTTTTCTGAACAGTACCTGTAACACGGCTGGTTGAAAAAATAAAATACAGTTGCCTACCAGGAAAAGTCATTGATCGCTATCTTCATCTTCCTCCTGTGCACTAAAACCACTAAAGTCGTCATCTTCAGTGTCGGAATTGAACAGCCTCAGAATTAGCGGTATTTCGTCACACACTTCCTCAGTCTCTCTTTCGTTGTCGCTCTCGATGTCACTTACGTCTCGAGGCAAATTCACCCTTGAGCTTGTGCTGTCCTCTTCATCACGCAGCAGTCCAGCCTTTCGAAACCCGTTGGTGATAGTAGATTTTTTGACACTGCTCCACGCTGTTAGGATCCACTGGCAGACTTGTGCAAAAGTTGCTCTTCGCATGCTATTTCCTTCTTCGACAGCCAGATCAATTGCCTTTAGCTTGAAAGTTGCATCATATGCATTTCTTCGTGTGTTTTCCATGATGAGGGGGTGTGCATGAAGCGCAAAATGACTGATCTGAAGAATTTAGTGAGAGTGCGTTTGATTTAATTCGAACAGTTTCATTGGTCCACTGTGACCTGTTCGGTAATTTCATTGGTCTGATGTGACGAGGCTAAATGTTTTGGCGGCATGAAGCTCGTTAGCCCGTAAAAATCCATAAATTAGCCGCATCATTGTTTAAGCCGCAGTGTTCAAAGCGTGTGAAAAAAGTAGCGGCTTATAGTCCGGAAATTACGGTATAACATTTTTGACATGCATTTTTCTGGATTTTCTTGTTGTTATTCTGTCTCTCACTGTTCAAATAAATCTACCATTAAAATTATAGAATGATCATTTCTTTGTCAGTGGGCAAACATACAAAATCATCAGGGGATCAAATACTTTTTTCCCTCACTGTACATGTAAATAAAAAATACTGTAATAATAAAACCAAAACACAAAAAAAGTAGTGTTAAAAAAACATGTATTTCTGTTACCAGGATCTTTAGAAATTTCACCAAAATGAATTTATTCTTAGACTGAATTGTCTCTGACCAAATACTGACCAGTTTCATCAAGCTTCTCCATTTCCTCACTGAGAGTTTCCTGAAGCTGAGACCGAGCTCTCCTCAGAGGCTCCAGACTCAGATGAGAGTTAATTGTGACGTCAGTCCAGTCCTGGGTGTGTGGAGGGCTGCACAGTGACGGGTAAATCTACAGTACAGCAGGAGAGAGGAGAAATCCCTCAGCATGGGGACTGCTGTCCTGTCATGTGCTGCACTGCTATTGAGAAACAGAGGGACTCTGACCTGTAGGAGGTGGAGGTGATCCTCAGTGTGTGAGATCTGCTCCAGCTCAGTGTTTCTCCTCTTTAGCTCAGTGATTTCCTGCTCCAGCTCTTTAATCAACTCTTCAGCCTGCTTCTCTGCTGCTTTCTGCTTCTCCTCCATCACCTGAAGCAGCTCAGCCTGGCTTCTCTCAATGCAGCGCATCAGAGCACTGAAGATCTCCACACCGTCTGCTTTCTCCTTCTCTGTGTTTTTCTAACAGGAGACACATCGAGCTAAATGATTTTATTTCATATGATTATATCAGGATTCTCCTAATGTGTTTTTATAAAGACGTTATTGTGTAGGTTAGTTAAGAGACTCACTTTATTGCGTTCTACAGAGTGTTTGATTTCCTCAATCTTCTTCAGTCGCTCCTGGATCATCTGCTGAACTTCTGCTCGTGTCTTCCCCAACTCAGTCTGAGAAAAATATATATTATGTATAAACTTATTAAAAATAAAGGTGACATTTGGGTTAAATATGCATCATTAATTTTCAGTCTCTCACCTTCTTCTCTCCACTCGCCTCCTCTATAGGAACAGTGTTGTGAGTTTTGTGGTCTCCCTCAGTACAGAACTGACACACACACGTCTGGTCGTCTCTACAGAACAGCTCCAGGGGTCTCTCATGTTTCTGGCAGATGTAGTCCTCCAGGTTCTCCACAGGCTCCATCAGTTTGTGCTTCTTCAATGAAGAAACTCTCTCATGAGGTTCCAGGTGAGTCTTGCAGTAAGAGGTCATACAGGTCAGGCAGGACTTCACAGCTACACGTTTCTTTTCACAGCAGATGTCACAGAGCACCAGAGATTGGGTCGGTTTTTCTGCAGCGCTGCTGGATTTCACCTGAACTGACTTCTTAAATGGAGCAGCAAGTCCAGAGATGAACGTATTAACACATAACTCAGGTCTTTTAAGGAATTCCTCCTTACACATTGGACACTGGCAGTGTGAACTGCTGTCCCAGAACTCTTTGAGACAGATCATACAGAAGTTGTGTCCACATGGAGTAGAGACTGGATCAGTGAACACATCCAGACAGATGGAGCACTGGAGCTGATCTTCACACAGGACACTGCTGGAGGAAGCCATGACTGACACAGGAGACACCATGAGAGTGGATTTAGACCACAGATAACTTTACACATTATTCATGAAAATTATCCAGAACTAAAGCTCTCAGTATCGTGCTGTTAGAGTAAAATATAACTTTCTCTGTGTGAGTAAACACATAAAATCCACTTGAACTGTGACAAACCCAGTGCACTTTGAGCAGTTAGTAAATGACAAAATGAACAATAGTTACTGATAGGAACAGGAAGTAGTATCTGAAATATGCATTATAGTCATTCTGAAATATATATTAAAACCCTTTATATTATTTTTTAAAATTGTACATTTGCATTTCCGGTATTTCAGGGTTGAGGGTTATTATGCAGTATGTAAAGTCTGATTAAACCATGTAGAGTCTGATTAATCACCTACAGATATAAAATAACTAACTAACCAACTGTAATTTACTGGGAGGTTTGGAGTGGTTTTGCTTCTTTTAACAAGTTTATTATAAAAATATTGAGGTGAAATTTAGATAACATTTTCCCTTTTATAATGTAAGTGTTTATTTTTTCCAGAAACAGATCCTGTTTATAAAACTCACAATGAATCTCCTGTTATATTTACAGTTATATCATTACTCAGGAACAGCACAATAACAGACAGAGCCACTAAACTTACACTAAAAAACTTACTGTAATTTCTGTGCTTTTATCATAATCAATCATGTACTTCACTGAACTACAATATTCATTTTATTTATTTTAATTAAGAATTAAAAGGCATTAGTGTCCCACTTTGTATTAAATGTCCTTAAGCATTATGTGTGTCATTATTCATCAAAGTGAGGTGGAAATGGATGCAAATGCAGAGAGTTTATAATGAAGAATCAGGCAGACAAATCCAAATCTTTAAGTAGGGGTGTAATCACAGTACAGGCAAGGTCAGACAAATCATTTTCCCAACAGCCTTCTGGCTCGTCCACTTGATCTTTAGCAAACTGCAGAAGGTCAACAATGTTCTTAATGGAGAGCAGTGGCTTTCCCTTTGCAGTCCTGCCATGCACCATTGTTGTTCAGTGTTCTCCTGATGGTGGACTCATGAACATGAACATTAGACAATGTGAGAGAGGTTTTTAGTTGCTCAGAAGTTACCCTGGGTTCCTTTGTGGCCTCGCAATCTACTGTATTACAATACACGTTCACATACTTTTGCCACTCAATAAATAAATGACCGAGTATAATATTCATTTGTCTTATTTGTTTAAATGGGTTCTCTTTGTCTACATTTAGGACTTGTGTGAAGATCTGATGATGTTTTAGGTCGTATTCATGCAGATTGATAGAAAATTCTAAAGGCTTCACAAACTTTCAAGTTCTCTTTTTCTTCTTTTCTTACTTTATTTCATAATGTGCTCTGACACACTGTCTTGTTAAAATTACAAGTAAAACCATATTTAATACACAGATAGTTTGGGTTGTTACAAATATAATACACACAGTGATGTAGTAATTCTGTAGTAAATAGAAATGTAGAGTTATTTAGTATACTATTTAGTACGAGCGCAGTGTAGAATATTAATATCATATATATGTTTATGACAAAAGCCCCGTATGTGCCAAACAGCCCCACCCATATCAGGACACAACTCTGTAGTTACTTCATCACGTATCTTTGGCTTTAAATCATTTATCACAATATAGCTGACTGTCATGTCTGTGAAGTAAAATTGATATTAAATATGTCTTTATAAAACATGTCTATGAAGAATTTACACACACACACACACACACACACACACACACACACACACACACAGAGAGAGAGAGAGAGAGACACAATTTCTCGTGTGAATGTTGTTCAAGACTCCCCATTTTGCCAACCAAGCCCCTATTTGCTCTCTCTCTCTCTCTCTCTCTCTCTCTCTCTGTCTCTCTCTGTGTGTGTGTGTGTTATGAAAGAGACAGGATGGAGTTCAGTCCACTCGCTGTGATGCTCTGTGAGTAAATGTTCTCTTTGTGTCTTCATTAGAGTGAGTGGTGGGGTATAAAGTTGTTCATCTGCAGTCTGAATGTCTTGAGAGTCATTTAGGAAATTATCCATGAGCACAAATACATCTGATCGCGCGCGACGTCTCTGAACAGTTATGTTCGGTGGATCTCTCAGTGGTGATGTAAGTCTGATCTATATGGAGTTACTTTTGTAACACTCTCGTTATGCTGTCTTTTTTTCTATTCGCGAACTTTTCTGATGCACTTTTTTTCCGCGTCTGGACTCTTTCTTTCTTTCTTTCTTTCTTTCTATCTATCTTTCTTTCTTTCGTTTGCTTCTGACATCTGGCACATTTTTACGGGGCGTGTTGGGGGGCGGGGTTGGTGGATGGTATGGGCGAGTCTTACAAGAATGTCTGTTAGTCAACTGATTTTTGGAGAGGGAGGTGCTCAGATAGTTAACCACGCCCACCCGAGTGCTCATCAGCAGGGTAACAGTTGTAGTTGCAACAGCTGACAAAAATAAGAGTAATGTGAGGGAAATTACTCATTTTTACTTTGTAATAAGTTTGTTCTGTTCATGTTCATTTGAGGATAACGCCTAAGAAGGCCATGTCATGTCACTGACGTTTACATGGACAGCAGTAATCTAATTATTGACCTTACTCTGATTAAGATAATATTGTGATTAAGGTGTTTACATGTCTGTAATACATGTCCATAATGCGACTAAAACAGGAATACTCCACCTGTCTTAATTCGATTAGAGCTTAATTCGATTATGACCTTAATTAGATTAAGGTAAGTAAAAATTGCTGTTTACATGGTAGTTTCTTAATTAGAGTATGGTCTTAATCGGATTAAGAGTGGATTATTGTTGTCCATATAAACGCAGCTACTGAGATCAGTACAGAATGTTTATCTGCTTACGGAGACACAAACATCTTCTTCTGTTCAAGGTTCGTCTGTCCAAGACCCTAAAACAAAGCCTGTTTGAACTGCCTCAAACTGCTTCTAATCGGTACACAGAATTATGTCATGCTCTGCGTTTCATATCTATAGTAGTGGTTTAGTGCAAGGGCTTCAGAGCGCTCTCATTATTCTCTCCAGCTTTCTTCTATCCTGTATTAACCATCTTTCTGTAATAAACCTTTTTTACCTTCAGAGGACGAGTCTGTGAGGGTTGTCTAATTTCCACGACAATTTGAAGTCTCCTGGCTGGGCTGCACGAGTCTTTCAGATTTTCTGGACAACAAGCAAACCGGAGGACGCCCATGGAAAAGTTTCACCCTGAAGGCCGTGTTAACACGCAGGCAGTTTCCCCTGTGTTGTGCAGAGTGAAAGACTTATGCAGCCTTACCACTGACTAGTAGGAATCATCAAGAATTTAGAATTAGAATTAGAATTAGAAGTTTTACGAAGGCATAGTGTATTGCTGTCTCTATGGAAGGGAGTCAATGATATAAGAAATGCGTGTATTACATTGAGAGAAGTATTACATGGAGGCGATTTCTTATAAGAAGTTCGAGGAACTTTGCCTCTGTGAGAGCAGAGATATTCGTGTTTCATAGATTACAGCTTCAAAAGCTGTAATACTGACGGGTATATATATATATATATATATATATATAGAGAGAGAGAGAGAGAGAGAGAGAGAGAGAGAGAGAGAGAGATAATAAAGGTAAAAATATTTGCTAATGGAAAGAGTCCATTTCGAGGAATAAATAAGTAAAGAGAGTACTTATTAAGAAGTGCAAGTGTAATGGGTATGGAAAACATTCCATAAATTTATGTAGAATTACACAAAAAGGAGATGTGTACCTGGTGTGACTGTCTGTTTGTGTGAGTGCTTTTCCTTTGGTTGTCGTGATGTCATTGGTTTGTGTAATTTCCTGTTTTGGATCCTCCTCTTCCCTTTCGTGTTATGGTTGAATGGGAGAGGTAGGATTTTATTTAGCTCTGATTAATCTAATTTCATCTTTTAATTAAATCATCATTTATATACTTATATACTCATTTTAATTTGTGTGTATAATTTTATTTTATTTATCTGTGTGATTATTTTTGTTGTTTTACCCTCCTTTCGAGTGATTTTTTGTGTTTTGTTTCAACATGTGCTCCGCCCTTTCTTGTTATGGTTGAATGGGAGAGAGAGGAAAGAATAAATGAAGAGTAGACCCAGTTGCCGTACGCCTTCATTTTTTTGTTTAAATAGGTTCTCTTTGTCTACATTTAGGACTTGTGTGAAGATCTGATGATGTTTTAGGTCGTATTTATGCAGATCGATAGAAAATTCTAAAGGCTTCACAAACTTTCAAATTCTCTTTTTCTTCTTTTCTTACTTTATTTCATAAGGTGCTCTGACACACTGTCTTGTTAAAATTATAAGTTAAACCATATTTAATACACAGATAGTTTGGGTTGTTACAAATATAATACACACAGTGATGTAGTAATTCTGTAGTAAATAGAAATGTAGAGTTATTTAGTATACTATTTAGTACGAGTGCAGTGTAGAATATTAATATAATATATGCTTATGACAAAAGCCCCGTATGTGCCAAACAGCCCCACCCATATCAGGACACAACTCTGTAGTTACTTCATCACGTATCTTTGGCTTTAAATCATTTATCAAAATATAGCTGACTGTCATGTCTGTGAAGTAAAATTGATATTAAATATGTCTTTATAAAACATGTCTATGAAGAATTTACACACACACACACACACACAATTTCTCATGTGAACGTTGGTCAAGAGGGGGATCATTTATGTCATATGTTGTTTTTGTAAAAACTCCATCCATCCATCCTCAATCGCTTATCTGTAGTCGGGTCGCGGGGGCAGAAGCTCCAGCAGGGGACCCCAAACTTCCCTTTCCCGAGCCACATTAACCAGCTCTGACTGGGGGATCCGAGGCGTTCCCAGGCCACTGTGGAGATATAATCTCTCCATCTAGTCCTGGGTCTTCCCCGAGGTCTTCTCCCAGCTGGACGTGCCTGGAACACCTCCCTAGGGAGGCGCCCTGGGGGCATCCTTACCAGGTGCCCGAACCACCTCAATTGACTCCTTTCAATGCAAAGGAGCAGCGGCTCTACTCTAAGTTCCTCTTGGATAGCCAAGCTTCTCACCCTATCTCTAAGGGAGAAGCCATCCACCCTCCTGAGAAAACCTATTTCGGCTGCTTGTACCTGCAATCTAGTTCTTTCGGTCACTACCCAGCCTTCATGACCATAGGTGAGGGTAGGAACCAAAATTGCCCGGTAGATCGAGAGCTTTGCCTTCCAGCTCAACTCTCTTTTCATCACAACGGTGTAGTAAAGTGATTGCAATACCACTCCCACTGCTCTGATTCTCTGGCCAATCTCCCGCTCCAATGTCCCCTCACCTCTCCGGGAACCATCACCGTATCGTGGTGGAGAGGTTTGTGTGTCACTATGAACCTGAGGGTTGTGTTGTCTGGAGCCATGGGGGTCGGGTGCGCTGCTACACGGGTGGCAGTGAAGGTCAAGGGTCTTGACGGACCAGACTCGGGCGGCAGAAGCTGGTTCTGGGGACATGGAATGTCACCTCTCTGTGGGGGAAGGAACTGGAACGTGTGCAGGAGGTGAAGCGCTACCAGTTAGATCTGGTGGGGCTTTCCTCTATGCGCAGTCTCGGTTCTGGAACCGTACTCCTGGATAGGGGATGGACTCTATTCTAATCTGGAGTTAACCAGGTTGTGAGGCGCCGGGCAAGTGTGGGAATACTCACAAGTCCCCGGTTGAGTGCCGTTGCATTGGAGTTTACCCTGGTGGACGAGAGGGTCGCCTCCTTATGGCTACGGGTTGTTGGGGGAAAACTCTGACTGTTGTCTGTGTACATGCACCGAACACCAGGTCAGAGTATTCAGCCTTCTTGGAGACCCTGAACGGAGTGCTGTATGGGTGACTTCAATGCGCACGTGGGCAATGATGGAGATACCTGGAGAGGCGTGATTGGGAGGAACGGCCTCCCTGATCTAAACCCAAGCGAGCGTTTGTTATTGGACTTCTGTGTTAGTCATGGACTGTCTATAACAAATACCATGTTCAAACATAAGGAGGCTCGTAAGCGTGCGTGGTACCAGAGCACCCTAGGCCGAAGGTCGATGATCAATTTTGTAATCGCATCTGATCTGAGGCCGCATGTTCTGGACACTTGGGTGAAGAGAGGGGCAGAGCTGTCAACAGATCACCATCTCGTGGTGAATTGCGTCAAGGGGTGGGGGAAGACTCTGGACAGACTTGGAAAGCCCAAACGGGTAGTGCGGGTGAACTGGGAACGTCTGGAGGAGGCCCCTATCCGTGAGATCTTCAACTCACACCTCCAGCAGAGTTTTTCTGGCACCCCTGTGGAGGTTGGGGGCATTGAGCCTGAGTGGGCAATGTTCCAAGCCTCCATTGCTGAAGCTGCGGTGGAGAGCTGTGGTCTCAAGGTCTTAAGTGCCTCAAGGGGCAGTAACCCTCGAACATCATGGTGGACACTGGTGGTCAGGGAAGCCGTCCAGACTGAAGAAGGAGGCCTTCCAGGATGTGTTATCCCGGAGGGTGTTTTTGACCCGGAAGGTTGATGACGTCAGGACGTGATTACGTTATTACGCCGGCATTACGATGAAGATCCAAGCGTGAATATTGGTGTAATAGTAGAAGTTAACTAAAAATGCCAAAGTGAAAAAAAAATTTGATCTGTTTTTTTTTTTACAAACATTCGCGACTAGCTTGCGACTAGCTTGTAGCCCGTAGCCCGCTAGCATCACCTACCGCTAGCCTTGTTTACGTTTCACATTTCTCATTTACCGCTGTTCCGTTTAAAAAACAAATATGTCTGCTGTCTCTCCGGTTTTGAGTGCAGATGAGGACTCGCTCGAGCTTCACATGGTGCGGCTGGAACTGGAGGATGTGGAGAAGCAGATCCGCGGCCTACTCGACAAGCAGGCCCAGCTGCTGGAGCGACAAACTGCGCTGGAAACAGCTTGTGCCTCTGCCCACATATCCAAGGTAAGCACACAGCGTGGTATTTCCACTCCCAGCCCCTCTATGCCGTGTGTTTCTCTGTGCAGGGACCGTGCACCTAGGACTTTCCCAGCCGTGGTCTCCGTCACGCCGGCGCCAACACACCTCGGGCCTTGGGTGAACCAGCGGCGGAAGGCGCGGGCTGGACCCTCTCCACCTCCGGTGTTCGAGATTCCAACCAGGAACTGCTTCGCCCCTCTCCGTCAGACCAGACCCAACGCTGTGATTGTCGGGGACTCCATTGTGCGGAACGTCCGTGTAGTCTCATCTAAAGGTAAGGTGCGCACACACTGTTTTTCTGGTGCTTGTGTCCTTGATGTTGCTGCGCAGGTATCCGGGATCCTGAAGAAGGACGAGCGCATTGGAGCGGTTGTGCTGCACGCGGGGACGAACGACACCAGGCTGCGGCAGACGGAGGTTCTGAAGAGGGACTTGTCCAGCCTGATCGAGACGGTACGAGGCAGATCACCCACCGCGAAGATCATCGTCTCTGGACCTCTTCCCACATACAGACGTGGAGCAGAAAAGTTCAGTAGACTTCTAGCATTAAATGATTGGTTAGTCTCTTGGTGTAATGAGCAGAATCTGGTGTTTGTCAATAACTGGAATCTGTTCTGGGAGCGTCCTAGGTTGTTTCGTCCTGATGGCCTGCACCCCAGCAGCCTTGGAGCGGAACTGCTGTCAGACAACATCTCCAAGGCGCTATACTCCAAGTGACTGCCTACCGTAAGTACATCTTCCAATAATAACAACATTCAGTATTATCAATGTTCAATTAAAAATCTGGCACCGGTAATACATACTATAGAGACTGTGTCTGTTCCCCGAGCTATACAAATATATAGAAAATCTCGGAAAGTCTATCTTCGTAACCTAATTAACATAAAATTAAATCATATTGAATGCACAGCCAGCACTTTTGATCTGAGGCTAGGACTATTAAACATTAGATCTCTTGCGTCTAAGGCTCTTATTGTTAACGAAATCATTACTGATCAGGAATGTAATTTAATGTGTTTAACAGAAACTTGGATTAAACCAAACGAGTACATAGCATTAAATGAAGCCAGTCCTCCTGGATACAGTTATGTACATCAGCCTCGTTCAACTGGTAGAGGAGGAGGTGTTGGTCTCATCCATAGTAAAAATCTAGGCGTCACACAAAAACCTAAGCATAAATTTAATTCTTTTAAAATTCTTTATACCAGTATGTTATGTAGCCACAAAAAATAAGTCAATTCCTCTAATTATTATTTACAGACCCCCAGGGCCATATACTGAATATCTTAGTGAATTTGCAGACTTTGTCTCAAACCTGGTTGTGTCTGTAGATAAAGCATTAATCGTCGGAGACTTTAATATTCATTTTGATAATCTGGAAGACCCTCTACGATTAGCGGTTGTGTCCATCTTAGATGCAGTAGAGATTAATCAGAACGTAATCGGGCCTACTCATAATGGTGGTCACACTCTTGACCTCATACTAACATACGGACTAAATATAGAAAATATTATAATTTTTCCTCAGTCTGAAGTTGTCTCAGACCATTATCTTGTCTCGTTCATAATACGTATTGATCATAATATTTCCACCTTGCCTTGCTACCGCGTAAAACATACGTACACATCAGCTATTGCACCGAGCTTCATAAATAACCTCGCAGAAACATCAATTAGCTTTGGATCACCGTCAGATCCCATAGAACTCGATCAGGCGACTGAATGCTTGGAGTCAACACTCCGCTACACGCTAGATAGAGTGGCTCCACTCAAAAGAAAAATAATTAGAGAAAAAAAATTAGCACCCTAGTATAACGATCAAACGCGAACCTTAAAACAGACCACTCGACAATTAGAACGTAAATGGCGTCAAATCAAACTGGTGATATTTCAAACAGCGTGGAAGGAGAGCCTACTGAAATATAGGAAATCTCTTGGCGATGCTAGAAAAATCTATTTCTGCACCTTAATAGGAGACAACAAAAACAATTCTAGATTCCTTTTCAACACAGTAGCAAAATTAACTAGGAATAAAACCACTACAGAGAGAAACACTCAGTCATTACATAGCAGTGAAGATTTCATGAAATTTTTCATTGATAAGGTTGAAAATATTAGACGTGAAATACAGGCCATTAAATTAAAACCGGACAGTACTGTAACAAACCCATTACATGACAATGTAGCAATATCAGATCAATGTTTAGAGTGTTTTGCTCCGCTTAGAGAGACCGAACTAGCTACATTAATCTCTTCAGCCAATTCATCAACTTGCATACTAGATCCCGTACCTACATGTTTGTTTAAACAGATTTGTCCAGGAGTAATTGAACCACTTTTAAATATAATCAATTCTTCCCTAAGCACTGGCTATGTACCTAAATCACTTAAATTAGCAGTTATTAAACCCCTGATTAAAAAACCTGATCTTGACCCGTCTCAATTGTCCAGCTATAGACCAATATCAAATCTCCCCTTCACCTCTAAGATCTTAGAAAAGCTTGTAGCAAAGCAGTTATGCTTGTACTTAGATAGGAATAACATTCATGAAATGTATCAGTCAGGATTTAGACCTCATCATAGCACAGAGGCAGCGTTAGTTAAAGTGGTAAATGACCTTCTACTGACCTCTGATCAGGGTTGTGTCTCGCTGCTTGTGTTACTCGACCTTAGTGCAGCTTTTGATACTATAGATCACACTATTCTCCTTGATAGATTAGAAAATGTTGTTGGTATTAAGGGAACAGTCCTCTCCTGGCTCAGGTCTTATCTGACCGATCGTTATCAGTTCGTAGATGTAAATGGTGAATTCTCCATGCGTACTGAGGTTACTTTTGGAGTTCCACAGGGTTCTGTTTTAGGCCCACTGCTCTTTACTTTATATATGCTACCCTAGGTCAAATTATTCGTAAACATGGAATTAGCTTCCACTGTTATGCTGATGATACACAGTTGTATGTTTCAGCGAAGCCAGAGGACAGACAGAAGCTTAGTAAAGTTGAGGATTGTGTAAAGGACATTAGACATTGGATGTTAACTAACTTCCTTCTACTTAATTCTGATAAAACAGAAATACTTTTATTAGGCCCACGTGTAGCTAGAAGTAATCTTTCTGATCACATGGTTACTCTGGATGGTCTTTCTGTTTCATCATGTGCAGCAGTTAAAGACCTTGGAGTGATTATTGACTCCAGCCTATCATCTGATGCTCATGTAGATAATATTACTAGGATAGTCTTCTTTCATCTCAGAAATATTTCTAAAATGAGAAACATATTGTCACTACATGATGCGGAAATACTAGTTCATGCATTCGTCACCTCTAGATTAGATTACTGTAATGCCTTACTGTCTGGATGTTCCAGTAGGAATATAAATAAGCTCCAGTTAGTCCAGAATGCAGCTGCTAGAGTCCTAATTAGAACTAGAAGATACGACCATATCACACCGATATTATCAATACTGCATTGGCTCCCAGTAAAATCTCGCATTAACTATAAAATACTTTTATTAACCTATAAAGCACTAAACGGTCTCGCGCCACAATATCTAAGTGACCTTTTGGTTTTCTATGATCCGCCACGCCTACTTAGATCAAAAGATGCAGGCTATTTGATGGTACCTTGAATAGTGAAGGCTACAGCAGGGGGGAGAGCTTTCGCTTATAGAGCCCCACAGTTATGGAACAGTCTTCCTATTAGTGTCCGGGACTCAGACAAGTCTAGGATTAAAACGTATTTGTTTACTCAAGCCTACCCTGACTAGATTCTGTTCTACTACTTCGCAGTCATAACAATCTTTTTTCTCCCTCTCTCCTTTCGCCGAGCCCCACACGAATTTATGGAGATACTAGAGATCCAAATCCTTTCTGCCTCTGGATGGAGCTCAAATCTTCTCTAATTCCAGACTGCTGGGACTACGGCTGCTCCTAAGGCCATACAGACTTCATATAAATCCATAATGAAGTTTTTCACACTATCTATTGTTACCCAGATGAGGATGGGTTCCCTTCTGAGTCGGGTTCCGCTCAAGGTTTCTTCCTCTTAAAACATCTTAGGGAGTTTTTCCTCACCACCGTCGCCACTCAGTGGCTTGCTCAGTTGGGATAAATTCACACCTTTAATATCTGTATACCGTGTTGATATTTCTGTAAAGCTGCTTTGAGACAATGTCTACTGTAAAAAGCGCTATACAAATAAAATTGAATTGAATTGAATTTAATTGAAAAGCTAATCTGATACTCGTATGGTACTTCTAAATTAGTAGAAGGATTTTAGCGAGCATTTTTTCGTAATTTCTCTAGCTAAGAATTGTGCTCTAAGTTTAGTAAAAAACACTGAGCTGCTTCATTTTCAAAGTAATATTACACAAATACATTATTATAAGTTGTTTCAAGGCCTAAAAATGTTAAAATTAAAATGTTGATTTTGGCCCAGGAACTCAGGGTTGGCGTGCTGTTTCTCTGGGGAATATAGGGTTATGGGACATAATACTGTGGGAACTTTGGGGTAAGAGGGTTAAAGACGGTTAACTTTTCTAAGTGTCTAAATACAGAGTCGTATTCAGAGATGAGTTAAGCATACAGTGAGGATTTAATATTGAAGTTGCTCATGTTGGTATTCAGACCTCAGACAAGACTACAGACTTCAGCCTTATTCAGAAGTTTGGTCAGCGTCACATGATTCTAATCTTGAACTTGATCTTGAAGGAGCAGTGTTAAGTCCAGCACCACTGTCTGACAGTTTGATGCAACTACATTATGTTACACTGAAATTTGCTGTATGTTTTAGCTGTAAGGACACTTAAATCACTATGGAATGTCATTCGAGATCAATATTAAATATATAAACGTGAAACGATGGAGGACATTGGATGAGATGCATCTTAATGAAGGAACTTAAAGTCTGCAAGCGTAGCACATGAGCGCCCGGTCAGATTGTCCTTCAAACTGTGGTGATATTTTGAATTATCAAAAAAAAAAAAAAAAAGAAAAAAAAGAAAGAAAGATTTTTTTCCATTAATTAATACAAATCAATATAGTGAATTAAAGGCATGATAAACTTGGCTACATCTTGTGAACACATTAATGAATGAATGAATGAATGAATGCCTTTATTGTCACTATACACATGTACAATGAAATTAAGAGCCACTCCTTTTTTTTTCTGTGCCAACATGTACATAAAATAAATACTAAATACTATAGACACTATATAAATACTATAGACACTATATACCTATACTGTGAAACCAGTACATGTGTGTGTTTAAAATGGTTATAGCTTTTGGGAAAAAAAAAATATTCTTGAATCTATTAGTCCTCGTTCTGATGCACCTGTAATGTCTCCCTGAGGGCAACAGATTAAACAGAACAGAGCCAGGGTGAGAGCTGTCCTTAATGATAGTTTTTCCTCTGCTGAGGCAACGAGAGGTGTAAATATCCATCCTGGAGGGGAAAGGGCAGCCAATGATCTTCTGTGCTGCTCTTATTACTCTCTGAAGCCTCTCCCTGTCTGACACGGTGCAGCTGCCGTACCATACCGTGATACAGTATGTCAGCAGGCTCTCGATGGACGAGCGGTAGAAGGTCAGCAGCAGATTCCAATTTCACCTTGATTTAGTGTCTTGTGACTTTATTACATGTCGACATATAATATAATATAATATAATATAATATAGTATGATGTAATATAATATAGTTATAAAAAACTGAATATGGCTCCAGGTCTCTTAGGATACAATTTAAATCAACTAGTACATGTCATGCACATGCTGTGTAGCTGGCGCTCCCTTTAGGAGCTCCCTTTCATTCGATGTGGCTGTATATTTACAGTTGAGGTCATAACTTTATGTACGTCTTGCAGAATTTACAAAATTAAAAAAAATAAATAAAATAATAACAATTTACACCGATCATCCTGTTCAAAAGTTTACACGCCCCTGTATCCTGCTACCTTCTTGTACATCAGTGAACGTTTGCACCTTTTGTAATAGTCGTGTACGAGTCCCTCAGTCGTCCTCAGTGCGAAAAGACGGATCTCGACATCATATAGCTGCTGTTGGAAAAGGGATCAAATATGTAGAAGATGCTGGAAAACAAAAGAATGTGCAGGACCTGGAGGATTTTTTCTGAAGAACAGTGGGCAGTTTAACTGCTCAGGACAAACAAGGGACTCAGGAACAACTCTCACAACACATCAAGTCGTGGATCATCCAGGTAACAACACACAGTATTAAGAATCAAGGGTATGTAAACTTTTAAACGGGTTAATTTGTGTAAATTCAGGTATTAATGTGTCTTGTGGACTATATGTAAAAATCTGTAATGTGAAATAGTGAATTCAGGACAGAACTAAATAAAGAACAACATGGGATTTTTATGATCCATCTTATTTTGTTAACAGTATTAAGATTTAGCAGATTCAACAGGTGGTATACAAACATATGACCTCAACTGTACTCAGTGTAAGCTTTAAGGGATTCTCACATTTTGACACTTATGTGGGCATATACTAAGTGATCCGTCTCAGTATTTGCCACTGCATTATTTTTAGTTACAGTAGTTATTGTAGTAAAAAAATATGTACAATGGAGTTCAATTTCAGGTGTTGAAGCACCCAAGCTGTCAGTTTTCAAAACCGCAGGCAAACACTACAGAAATACAGATCAAAAGTAGTGTTTCAGTAGTCCAGAGGTGTGGCAGACGTGCCCGCAAATAAATAAATAAATACAGTACATCTGGAAAGTATTCACAGCGCTTCACTTTCCCCACATTTTGTTATGTTACAGCCTTATTCCAAAATGGATTCAATTCATTATTGTCCTCAAAATTCTACAAACAATACCCCATAATGACAACGTGAAAGAAGTTTGTTTGAAATCTTTACAAATTTATTAAAAAAAAAAAAAAGAAAGAAAAAAAGCACATGTACATAAGTATTCACAGCCTTTGCCATGACACTCGAAATTGAGCTCAGGTGCATCCTGTTTCCACTGATCATCCTTCAGATGTTTCTACAACTCGATTGGAGTCCACCTGTGGTAAATTCAGTTGATTGGACATGATTTGGAAAGGCACACACCTGTCTATATAAGGTCCCACAGTTAACAATGCATGTCAGAGCACAAACCAAGCCATGAAGTCCAAGGAATTGTCTGTAGACCTCTGAGACAGGATTGTATCGAGTCACAGATCTGGGGAAGGGTACAGAAACATTTCTGCAGCATTGAAGGTCCCAATGAGCACAGTGGCCTCCATCATCCGTAAATGGAAGAAGTCTGGAACCAGCAGGACTCTTCCTAGAGCTGGCCGCCTGGCCAAACTGAGCGATCGGGGGAGAAGGGCCTTAGTTGGGGAGGTGACCAAAAACCTGATGGTCACTCTGACAGAGCTCCAGCGTGTCTCTGTAGAGAGAGGAGAACCTTCCAGAAGAACAACCATCTCTGCAGAACTCCACCAATCAGGCCTGAATGGTAGAGTGGCCAGATGGAAGCCACACCTCAGTAAAAGGCACATGACAGCCCACCTGGAGTTTGCCAAAAGGCACCTGAAGGACTCTCAGACCAAAGATTGAACAAAGATTGAACTCTTTGGCCTGAATGGCAAGCGTCATGTCTGGAGGAAACCAGGCACCACTCATCACCTGCGCAATACCATCCCTACAGTGAAGCATGGTGGTGGCAGCATCATGCTGTGGCGATGTTTTTCAGCGGCAGGAACTGGGAGACTAGTCAGGATCCAGGAAAAGATGAATGCAGCAATGTACAGAGACATCCTTGATGAAAACCTGCTCCAGAGCGCTCTGGACCTCAGACTGGGGCGAAGGTTCATCTTCCAACAGGACAACGACCGTAAACACACAGCCAAGATAACAAAGGAGTGGCTACAGGACAACTCTGTGAATGTCCTTGAGTGTTCCAGCCAGAGCCCAGACTTGAACCCGATTGAACATCTCTGGAGAGATCTGAAAATGGCTGTGCACCGACGCTCCCCATCCAACCTGATGGAGCTTGAGAGGTCCTGCAAAGAAGAATGGGAGAAACTGCCCAAAAATAGGTGTGCCAAGCTTGTAGCATCATTCTCAAAAAGACTTGAGGCTGTAATTGGTGCTTCAACAAAGTATTGAGCAAAGGCTGTGAATACTTATGTACATGTGCTTTTTTTTTTTAAATAAATTTGCAAAGATTTTAAACAAACTTCTTTCACGTTGTCATTATGGGGTATTGTTTGTAGAATTTTGAGGAAAATAATTAATTGAATCCATTTTGGAATAAGGCTGTAACACAGGGGTCGGGAACCTTTTTGGCTGAGAGAGCCATGAACGCCACATATTTTAAAATGTAATTCCGTGAGAGCCATACAATATGTTTAAAACTAAATACAAGTAAATGTGTGCATTTTATGTAAGACCAACACTTTTAAAGTACAATACATCTCTGAATTCTTTTTAATAACGTTGTTATGCTGTTGCTAACCAATGATGAATAAAGTACTTCTTAGCATTAATGTGACTTCTGGTGCTGCATGCTTTTGCTGATGGCTTTGTAGTCTGGTTGATACGTGGTGAGGTTAAGCTTCATGCAGGCGTTGAGACTTCCATCCGTTAAACGTGATCGTAGGTTGGTCTTAATGTTCTTTAGATGTGAGAAAGACTGCTCACATGCATACGTAGAGCCAAACATTGTCAGTACAGCAATACTCACACGCTGCAGTGTGTGGTATGTGACGGGAAGCGCGTTCCAAGTTTTGACAATCAGCTGGTCCGCGGGTTGAAGTTTTTTCATTTCTCCCCACTTGTGTTTGCTCGCCAACTCTGCTTGCTGTCGTGCAGGTCTTTCCAAATCTTCATTCAGTGACTTGAACTTATTCACCCACATGTCTGAGGCCTTCAGGTCAGCAGCTTGTAGCTCAGAATCTCTGACTGAGACACCGGGGATGTAACTCAGGTCGGCGCTGTCCACTGCACACTCGTGTGGATGGGTGATGAACTTAAAAAGACGAGTGCGCTCACGAAATTCTCCAAAGCGCGCTTTGAATGACTGCAGGAGATTAGATGTGAAGCCGCTATGTAGTATGGCGTGTGTCGAAGTGCCGCTTTATATTTGACCGTTTCATCGATGCAATTTTATCATTGCATATTAGACACACTGCAGAACCTGCTCTCTCCACAAAGGCGAATACCTCTGTCCATTCCTGCTGAAAAGTACGATACTCATCTTTTTTTCTTTTAGCCATCTTCTTCGATAAAAGGGTTTCTGCAATTAGCTAGCCGACTACTTGATTAAAAGGAGGGAAGTTTACTTCCTGACCTGACAACGACCCGTGTACGTTACGCATTATCCAATAAAAATTTGGTGTTGTCCCGGAGGACAGCTGTGATTGGCTCCAGCCACCCGCAACCATGAACATGAGCGGTAGGAAATGAATGGATTGAAATACATGAGAATGTTTTATATTTTTAACGTTATTATTTTTTTTTTATTAAAGATTTGTCTGCGAGCCAGATGCAGCCATTAAAAGAGCCACATCTGGCTCGCGAGCCATAGGTTCCCGACCCCTGCTGTAACATAAATCCCAGTAGCATCTCTATATTATGAGAAAAGCATCCGTATCATCTCGTTCTCGTTACACTGAGATGTTTTCTGGTTACAACGAGATGCTGATGGGGATTTTCTTTCTCGCTGGCAACACTGCACTGTACTGTAGAGATACAGACAAGAGCATTTTTGATTATTATTATTATTATTATTATTATGTTTTATTGAACAGATCCAACCATTAGAACAAACCTATACAGTAATACATGTGTGTGTGTGATTTCAGCCACACAGGTTAAGTGCAGTTTGACTTCTGCATTTCAAGTCATTTACACACAAACAAATAAACAAAAGCATATTAAGGAAAATCCAGGATTGCTAAAACTGTGCAGTCAGGTTTCAAAATGTAACTCTTGTGTGGCTCTGGAACTTTCTGGAAGTTTTAAAAAACCCAGTCTTCCTTCCCCTTTAAGGATGAAAACACTGATGAAAAACCGCCGATTTTAACAAAGCCTCTCCTCCACCGAGATCCAGTCAGAGTCGTCCCTTATTCCGTTTACGTCCCACTATAAAAGTGTGAGGAAAATAAACGCCACATGACTACCTACTTATCTATAAACTACTTTTAAGCCAAATATGTGCATATAGAGGTACAAAAACATTCTTCCCTCAAAAATATTTCAAAATTCTCCTTTCCTAGTATCACATCGGGGCCAAAATTAAAACAAAGACAGGATAAATTCAAGGTTAGACTTTTAGGAGGAAAGCAATCTAAGCAATTCAGAACGACAGTCTGGTGAAGGAAAGGCAGACCCAGTTCTCATTTTTATTCAAATGGAGTTGTTCTGAACTTTAGGGAAACCCAGGAGGAAAAAAACAAACAAACAAAACATTTAGTGCAAGTCAAGTTACAAGCACTTACACAAAGACACACCTTTAAGTTCATCAAATCTATTTGCATAAATTCCCCCAAAAGAAATGCCATCGACGGTTATTGTTGAACAAATGAATAAAATAATAGGACATCACATACGTAGTGGAACGATGCGGCGTTTCACACAAAGCTCCGTTTACTGTGCGAACGTTTTGGATGTATTGAGACGAAGAGGAACATGATCTAGATTAGACAAGAGACAAAGATGAGCAACGAGCAATGATTTTGAGAATTCAAACTGTGTTAGCCCTAGGGAACATCACAAAGCTCTTCCCCTCCCCAGTGAACGAAGGCGCTCAGGAAACTGTGCATGTTTTGGTCTTTAGTGCGAAATCTGTAGTCGTGAAAGGGACTATGTACAACTGAACGTTTTCTGTACACACACACACCTATATACACGAGCCAAATGAAAGGGGAACTCTCGATACATTTAGCCTAATATAGGCTTTGCACGTACAAAAGCACACCTGCAAAACTCTAAGTGCTAAATCACCTAATAAATAACGGACCGCGCCGTGGTTCGTAACATTGGTAAGGTTTAGTTTGGATAACGCATTGCTTCTGTCTTATTTCACCTCACTTCTCATCATTCAATTTTTCCTAGCATTGTCACAATAATATGAGTAAAATTATTTTAAATGAATATATATATATATATATATATATATATATATATATATATATATATATATATATACACACAGTGGCAAGAAAAATTATGTGAACCTTTTGGAATTTCATGGTTTTCTGAATAAATTTTTCATAAAATGTGATCTGATCTTCATCTAAGTCACGGGTATTCACAAATATAATGTGTCTAAAATAATAATACAAAATAAATTCTAATCTTTCATGTCTTTATTGAGAACAACCAAAAAAACCTCATAGTGCTTGTGGAAAAAGTATGTAAACCCTCGAGTTAATGCCCTCAAAAAAGCTCACTGGAGTCAGGTTTTAGCACACCCGGAGCCTCCTTAAGAAAATGAGTTTGGAGGTGTGGACTACAGCTACTTTGACTGATAAAAACTACTCAAATTTTTTGAGTTTGCTCTACACAAGAAGCACATGCTTATGTAAGCCATGCCTCGCCAAAAAGAGCTTTCAGAAGATCTACGATCAAGAATTGTTGATTTACATAAAGCTGGCAAGGGTCACAAAGTGATTTCAAAGACTTTAGAAATTCACCAGTCTACAGTTAGGCAAACATTCTACAAATGGAGACACTTTGGGACTGTTGCTACTCTACCAAGAAGTGGGCGCCCAGTCCAAATGACACCAAGAGCACAACGAAGACTCATCAATGAGGTAAAGAAACAACCCCGAACGACAGCCGAAGATTTGAAGGCATCACTGGAACTGGCGAACATCTCTGTTCATGAGTGGACAATATGTAAAACATTGAACAAGCAGGGTATCTACGGCAGGACACCACGAAGGAAGCCACTGCTTACTAAAAAGAACATTGCTGCATGCCTGAAGTTTCCAAAAGAGCACATTCACACTCCACAGCGGTATTGGCAAAATGTTTTGTGGACTGATGAAACTAAGATTGAAGTATTTGGGAAAACCACACAGCACTACATCTGGTATAGAAAGGACACGGCATATCATCATGAAAACATCATCCCAACCGTACAGTACGGTGGGGGAAACATCATGATTTGGGCCTGCTCTGCTGCATCAGGGCCTGGCCAGCTTGCAGTCACTGATGTAAGATGAATTCCCAAGTATATCAGACAATTCTTCAGGATAATGTGAGAAAGTCTGTGCATCAGCTGAAACTGTGTAGAAGTTGGGTGATGCAGCAGGACAACGACCCAAAACACTGGAGCAAGTCCACAACAGAATGGCTTCAGAAAAACAAAATCCGCCTTTTGGAGGGGCGGAGTCAGAGCCCAGACCTCAACCCAATACAGATGCTATGGAATGACTTGAAGAGAGCCATACACATGAGACGTCCGAAGAATATGACCGAGCTAAAGCAGTTCTGCAGGAAGAATGGGCTTAAATTCCTCCTGAACGATGTGCAGGTCTGATCCACAGCTACAGGAAGCGCCTGGTTGAGGTTATTGCTGCCGCGGGGGGCCAACCAGTTATTAATTCTAAGGGTTCCCTTACTTTTTCCACTGCCATTTTGCATGGTGAATGAGTGTGTTCAATGAAGAAATGAGGGATCAGAATTTTTTTTGTGTTATTATTTTAGGCACATTATATTTGTCAATACCCTTGACTTGGATGAAGATCAGATCACATTTTATGACAAATTTATGCAGAAAACCATGAGATTCCAAAAGGTTCACATACTTTTTCTTGCCACTGTGTGTGTGTGTGTGTGTGTGTGTGTGTGTGTATATATATATATATATATATATATATATATATATATATATATATATATATATATATATATATATTAGTGTGTGTGTGTCTTTTTGTTATAGTTAACAAGAAAAAAAAACAGCAGCAGACAAAAAGCAAAACAAACAAACAAAAGCTAATATGTCTCGTGAAGGCTTTTTGTTCGTGTTACAAAGCAAAAACAAACAAACAAGCATACAAATATGTCTTGTGAGGTTTTTTTTGTTGTTGCTGTTCCCATAAAGAAAGACCACCAACAAGAACAACAACCAAACAAAACACAAACTAAACAAATAAACATCAATAAAAAGTCTATGTCTTAGGCAGGCTTTTTGTTTTAATGTTGTAAAGCAAAACAAACAAATGTTTTGTGAGAGTTTTGTTGTTGTTGTTGTTATTCCCGTAATAGAAAGACCACGAACAAGAACAACAACCGAACAAACACAAACTAAACAAATAAACAACAAAAAGGTCTATATCTTAGGTGCGCTTTTTGCTTTAGTGTTGTGAAGCACAACAAACAAACAAACAAATGTTTTGTGAGAGTTTTTTTTGTTTTTGTTGTTCCCGTAAAGAAAGACCACAAACAAGAACAACAACCAAATAAACACAAACTAAACAAATAAACAATAAAAACTGTATATGTCTTGGACAGTTTTTTTTTTTGTTTTAGTGCTGTAAAGCAAGCAAACAACTTGTGAGGGCTTTTGACTTTAGTCCTCGTCCACCATCCTTCTCTCAAAACATTTTTTTTTACAATTCCCACAAAAAACCTGCTGCATTTCTCCTGAATATAACAATATAAGTGAGGAAGATGGTTCTACCCCTTTTGACTCAAGAGAGGACAGTATCCTGTGAATTCTTATTGCATCAGAAGCTGAGAATGCGGATGAACAAAAGAGATTATTGTCTATGGTTCCCTTTGGCTGTATCTATAAACATGGCTGCTCCTGAATTACACGCTCAT
This sequence comes from Ictalurus furcatus, assembly GCF_023375685.1. Lineage (NCBI taxonomy): Eukaryota > Metazoa > Chordata > Actinopteri > Siluriformes > Ictaluridae > Ictalurus > Ictalurus furcatus. The sequence goes on from NC_071261.1 coordinate 32,666,355, forward strand.
CCTGGTCATGTACCTACCTATCGAACCACATCCTCACTGCCATTCTTTCATAAAAAACATACAACTCATGGTTTGGGTGACAGTTTCAGACCAAGCACACCACCACTCGGGCCTGAGAGAAAGATATTTATACATCAACTCAAACCAAAGACGAAAACATGGAAGTAAAAACTAAACGTTTGAGACTTTATAAAGAAAACGGTAAAACATCACACACCACAATTACCACCACGGACATCTAAATGAAAAAAAAGAAAGTGGCCTCTGTATTCTGTAGCAGACTCTCTGAGTTAGCCAATCAGAGTGCACTGACCAGCCATGTGACAGGAAGTAAAAATGGTCCCTTGGCATCAGTGAAAGTGTAAGCGCTGTGGACGTCCCATCATGCCAAGAGACAGGAAGGAGGGAGAGAAGAAAGAGAACTGTCCTCACAGGGTGGGTGTGTGTGTGTGTGTGTGTGTGTGTTTGACAAACTCTCTCGAGCATTTAATAAATCAAGGAATGGAGAGACAAAAAGAAGAGAAAGAGATGGATAAAGAGACAGAGAGAAAGATAGAGAGAGAGAGAGAGAGAGAGATGGTGAGAGAGGTTTTGCTGTGCTGATGGTTAGTATGTGCAGTTTCACTTTTCCTCCTGTCTGGGCGTGTTACGGTCACAGGTGGGTGTGGCCTAAAAGGCTTTGTCCATTCAGGTGTGCGGTGTTAAAGGCAGCCTCTGTTCTGGTAGGCGGAGCTAAAGAGCATCAGCTGCTCAGGTATCCGTGCAGTTCCCTCGATGTGATGCTCAGCACAACTCCCGAGTGATTGCCTTTAAAACAACAACAACAACAACAAAAAAAAAAAAAAAAAAAAAAAAAACTTTTTACCTCAGATGGACACAATTTAGGTAGCTAATCATATTTTCACACTTTTTTTTTACTGCTGAAATGAAAAATAATCATAATAATTTAAAATACGAGTATGCGATGCACACACTGTAACCATAACAACACTTTTACCAGTCCTAGCTAGTTTCAGCTAACTAATTAGTCACATACCACTGAACGTCCCAAACATACACACACCGTTATTTTTTAAATAACAGGAAAATTAAATATTTTTAATTGCCCATATCGTAACTTTCCTTATCTAGACGTGTTTTACACTGAAACTTTGTCCTCCATGGTTGTTTTTCTCATGTGCCCCGGAACTTGCGACCTGATTGGTTGGGAGTTTAAAAAAAAAAGCACTAGATGTCAGTTGGCACTTTTCTGTGAAGATCGCTGCTGAAAACAAACCACTTCCTGTAGGATTAAATGTAAGATGTCTGCCGGTGGTTGAGAAATCAGCTGAACTAACTGACCGTGTGTTCAACTTTGATACTTTGAAGAGCAAACTATAATCAAAAACGCTTAGTTTAGCCAGGATAGATATGACTCAGGCCTGAGATAAGCTCCCTCTTGTATTTGGTTCAGTAAATAATAATAATAGATATATAATAATAGATTATATAATAAACAGGGCTTTTTTTTATAAGTACAAAGATATTCAAAATGACCTTTCTGAACACTATGTTTTAACTACGTAGTAAGTACTAAGTATTATTTTCAGGTCATCGTTGGGTTTTTGCTACACGTTCACAATCGTACTGTAATATACGTGTATATCGGATGTTTTGGACTACCATGGATTTTACGTACCATTTCACGGATACTTTAAAGTAAAAAAAGCGTTATCGTACCTCGGCCGTTACCCAGCGTCTGCGAGTCGAGGTCGTCGTCGATGAACTCCTCCCCCTGGATGATGTGCTGCGTGTCGTCACTGTGATTGACAGGGCTGGTCATTTCCTGCTCCTTTTCGTTGTGCATCTGGGCGTAGACGTTACGTCCTGGCAGCTTTCTGAAAGGTGAGAAGCGTTAGCGCTCGTTAAGGTGCTGTGGATTTTGGATTTCCGGTAGGCGTAATGAACGTCTCAGAGTAAAGGTTACTCTCAGTCTGGAAAATGTCTGTGAGGAACACAACACTGCTTTAGGAAATTAATCAGCAGCAGGCTGTACGGCAGCACGTCCATTTTTTCCCTCTTAAACCACAGCGATTTGCCAACACTGACAAATTCCATTTATTAACAAATGACATGTCGTACATTTTATCTGTTTATAGCTACATTTATGGTTGTGGAGCGCCCACGAAACAAATTATATCCTGTTCTCACTTACATTATACGTCTGCTTAGAGAACATTTCGCCGTTTCCGCGATTACGCACGCGCTTTTTTTATCCATTTCTGCTTTACGAGTCCCTGTGAATGAGCTGTTACTACGGAAACGATAACGTATTAGAACGAGTGCATTAATATATACCTGCGATTTGCAGCTGCACTACTGTCAGAGCTGCTGTTCTTGAGAATTAATCAACACCTTCTGACCAATCAGAATCCAGAATTCAACATATTACCAGTACAGACCCACAGGGACCATTACAGTTTCCATTAAAACCTCTACAATAAAAAAAAAATCTATTATAACCATTAAAACCATTACAAATTCTATGAGGGTTTCTGTTTTCTGGGGGGTTTTTTCAGCAGGGAAGAGTCTCCCAAATCCGGCACCAATGGAACCTGGGGTTTTAACTTATTGGCTTTGTGTAACTGTTACTTCACATTTACATGTGTTCTTTTATTTACTCTCATTATTAAACATCATACATATTTATATTGATCGTTACTGGGATAAAAGATATGAGGGAAATGTACCTTTTAAACTTGTAGAGGAGGAAGAGTCCTGTAGTGACGAAGGTGACGAGAAGAATGCCAGCCAAAGCCCAGAATCCGGGACTTGCAGCACCGATCCGAGAGTCTGTGGCCCAAGAGAACACACACACACACACACACACACACACACACACACACACACATATATATATGAATGTCTCACTGTGTGTATATGATGGGATTTTTGTATTTTATGTATTTTACAGCATGCAGAAAAACGGATCACACACAGACACACACACTTTTTTTCCCCAACATTGTCATGTGTTTCTATCATCATACAGGTTTGGTCCACACAAAGAGTTAAATCATGCAAAGACACAAGTGCAGGCGTCACACGGCATCAAGAGTGTTTTAGAAAAAGTTACATTTTCCTATCGAACTTCCTGTAAATTCCTTTTCTCGCTGTTTCCCTCTAGTCACTATGTTTCTGCACACACCGCCTTCCCATCTCCTCCCTACTCACCCTACCCAGTCTACCCAGTCTACCCAATCTAAATAGTGCAAAGATATTCAGAGCAACTTTAGCACAGTAAATACCAGTACAGAGAAATATAAAGAAGTGTTATCCTAGCCATCTGAAAAAGAAGGTCTTTAGATCATTCTGAAATGAATGAAGACGTTGGACAGTTTGGACTAAAAGGAGAAGCTTTACCACTGATGAGCCATGGCACTGAAGCAGCAAGATCTGGTCTTACAGAGAAGACTAAGCTACTGTATAGGTCCCCTGATGCTAACGCAGATATAGCTCGTAAATTCAATTCAATTCAATTTGATTTGTATAGCGCTTTTAACAACAGACCTTGTCTCAAAGCAGCTTTACAGAAACATATAAACTCAGAATAGAGATTTTAAGTGTGTGAATTTATCCCTATTGAGCGAGCCGGTGGTGACGGTGGTGAGGAAAAACTCCCTGAGATGATATGAGGAAGAAACCTTGAGAGGAACCGGACTCAGAAGGGAACCCGTCCTCATCTGGCTAAATCAAGGTGCATCACTAATGTAGTCATAAGATTCTTATTATCTTGACGATCTTGATGACTGGAAAGTTGGAAGGCTGAGGACAACTATATCCCGAAAACCAAGAGCCAAACTGGGCTGTGAATAGCTCTTACAGCTTTAAAATTCTCGAACAAATTTACTCCTTAACTTAAAATAATATCCTGACGAGTAGACTTTATTTAATGATAGCTCTGTTCTAGGCCGGTTCGAGCACCCGTGCTGACACTAGGCTCCAGTTTGGTGATAATATGTTGGAGGATAGAAAGGAGAACGTGTCAGACTGAAGGCAGAAGGCAGAAGTAAAAACCCACCGCTGGCTGCTGCTCTGGATGACACGTCGCTAGTTATTAGCCCTTAAACACACACCAGTTTGACATGTTTTACACCTCAGTCATGTACAGTACGTATCTGTGGTTTACAGCTCTGTGTTCACGCAAACAAGCGACAGGTGAATGTTCATTCTTTACGCACGGTCTGGACACTGAGCCACGGTTCCGGACATGGAGACGCCGTTTGAATATCTCAGTTCTGTGCAAATTAGCTACGACGCTGAAAACGCATTAAAACGGTTGTTTTTTTTCCCCCAAAAAAAACGTCTACTACGTCAGCTTTAGCTCCTGAATGTCGAGTCGACACTGTAGAGTAGAGTGCGCATTCGCAGGGGGAAAAAAAGCAAAGCAGTGTTAGCGACTTTGTCCCTTGTTTGTGCGAACGCAGGAGAAGAGCATTCATCAACGCTTCATAGACAACTGCGACACAGTGTTGTGGATTCAAACATTTAGAAATACCTATACAGAATTTAATAGTGAGATGTGTACAGTGTGTATGGTTATGTCCTATTCAGGCATTGCTTGGTCTATTGTAAGTGATCTGCTCCAAAACCTAAACACTACCTCAGTGAGATACAGAATGAAACCATATTTATATATAGAAGAAAAGAAAGAAGCTTTCGCGTGCTGCGTGCGTACAAGGCCTCATACGAACGTCTGCAGGAGTCTCCGGAAAATAATCAGTTCATTAATTTTGTGTTCATGATGAGTATTTTTCATCACTCTTAAATGGTAAATGTTCTGCACTTATATAGCGCTTTTTTTTTTAACCTTAGCAGTTCTACTGTACAAAGCGCTTTACACTGTGTCTCATTCACACACACTCACACACCAATGGTAGCAGAGCCGCCATGTAAGGCGCTAGCTCGCCATCGGGAGCAACTTGGGGATCAGTGTCTTGTCCGAGGACACTTCGGCATGCGGAGTCATGTGGGCAACCCGCTCTACCACCTGCCCCACAGCCGCCCCAAATGAACACGCTACACTGTTATTAAAATAAAGAAACACGAAAGATGAAAGTAAATGTGATCAGATATCATCTGATGGCTTTGTTGTGTTACCTGAGTCAGGATCTGTCAGAGTCACCAGCACTCTCAGTCCACCACGCACGATGAAGCTGACGTTACTCTCTCTCAGAGCCTGCTTTATGCTGGACACGCGCTACAACACACACACACACACACACACACACACACGTGGAGTTTTATATAACTTACTTATACGTACACAACACACACAGTACACGAAGTGTTTGTGCTTTTAAATGCTGGTATGTGGGCGTGGTGCACTTCTCTTTCTCTTCACTTGATCCGATATTTTCTGACATTAGAAAATAAACTAATTTAAATAAACTTCATCTAGTAATAAACCATAATGGAGAATTGGAGTGAAGTGTGTTAATGTGTGTGTGTGTGTGTGTATATATGTTTAGATCAATACCTTATCTGCAAACCCACTCCTCGTAGTGGGCGTGTCCTCTGTGGGCAACACGTATAAGTCGGCTCTGGTTGGCAGCCCGGGCTTCACCATGGTAACCATCGAGTCCTGAGGAAGTCCTGTGATCTGAGAAGGAAAACAAAAAAAAGGAAATTATCACAAGCGCTGATGAAATGGCATTTTACTGCAATGTATACGAGTTATATGGATGGAATTCAGACACGACCTTTGACCCTGTGCCTGAGTAACCTAACCCCAAGGCAATTATATAATAGTTGTTATTATTATTATTATTAATTGTATTATTAAAAATGATATCTGACGAAAAATCTTGTGAGATAAATGAGTCCTTACAGTTCAGTGTGTGTGTGTGTGTGTGTGTGTGTGGAAAAACCTTGGCCAGCATCCTGGTGACCACATGTCCCACGTCCTCTCTCCACTCCGGGATGTTCGGGTTGAAGCGATCCAAGTTCGGACTGAAGCTAAGAGGAATGACCTGGAAGTGATCTGACAGAAGAACAACACCACAGGTCAAAGGTTAAAGGTGAGGGGAAAATAACAAGTACTAGATGCGGCATTAATGTATAACGTATGTCCAGTGGTAACAGATACTGCTGCTGGAACTGAAAAGACAAAAAAATAAATAAATAAAAAATAATTTACAGATTAGATATATTCCTTCATTAAAGCAGACGATTCTCGGTAAACAATAACACCTCCCTCTTAACCCAGTAAATAAATATTTATTTCTTCTGAATATACACTCACTTATGTCATTGTGACACCCAGTGGACAAACCAGGAACTTCGTATTTAAAACTTTATTAACACAACATCTTTAATATTATAATTATTATCACTTTTATGATGGCTTCAGCTACTCTTCCCTCCAGAATTATTCATCAAAACATAAAGCACACAAATTACGAAACGTTAATACTTTTATAGTCCGTAAAAGCATGGATAACGAATGCATAAAAAGAACAACGTGTGCAATAAGCCATAATCTGGAGCTCAAACATACAGTGACGTAAAAACGTATCCCCCCCCCCCCCCCCCCCACCGATTATCAGAATTATCAGCACCGCTACAAGAAATACTTATAAAAGGTACGAGAATAAAAGGTAGATCATACTGCATTCATATTCTCGTTCTAGTAAGTTATTGTTTCTATAGTAACAGCTCAGGTGTATAGTCATTAATACGGCAGAGCTTTCTGTAAGGAGAAATGTAAGGAGTCTCCAGTGTCAGCGCTTTGTAGCTGTGTTTTTAACCCTTTTCATGCTCAGTGTACACACATAATGAGGTAAATTAAAGATTTGTTTTTGTTTGTTTTAGGAGAATATAGGACCGACATTTTCTGATTTCTGTTGCTGTTCAGATTTAATGCATCACACCCATAAAAAATGGAATTCCTGCACAG